>NC_091305.1:35987349-36004849 GCF_038502225.1 Cherax quadricarinatus
TCCTGTCCTCCAGTGTCGTTAAGCCGCTTTCCCTTAACCTTTCTTCGTAGGACATTCCCCTTAGCTCTGGAACTAACCTTGTTGCAAACGTGTGTGTGTGTGTGTGTGTGTGTACTCACCTAGTTGTACTCACCTAGTTGAGGTTGCAGGGGTCGAGTCCAAGCTCCTGGCCCCGCCTCTTCACTGGTCGCTACTAGGTCACTCTCCCTGAACCGTGAGCTTTATCATACCTCTGCTTGAAGCTATGTATGGATCCTGCCTCCACTACATAGCTTCCCAAACTATTCCACTTCCTGACTACTCTGTGGCTGAAGAAATACTTCCTAACATCCCTGCAATTCATCTGTGTCTTCAACTTCCAACTGCGTCCCCTTGTTACTGTGTCCAATCTCTGGAACATCCTGTCTTTGTCCACCTTGTCAATTACTCTCAGTATTTTGTATGTCGTTATCATGTCCCCCCTATCTCTCCTGTCCTCCAGTGTCGTCAGGTTGATTTCCCTTAACCTCTCCTCGTAGGACATACCTCTTAGCTCTGGGACTAGTCTTGTTGGAAACCTTTGCCCTTTCTCTAGTTTCTTTACGTGCTTGACTAGGTGTGGGTTCCAAACAGGTGCCGCATACTCCAATATGGACCTAACGTACACGGTGTACAGGGTCCTGAACGATTCCTTATTAAGATGTCGGAATGCTGTTCTGAGGTTTGCTAGGCGCCCATATGCTGCAACAGTCATTTGGTTGATGTGCGCTTCAGGAGATGTGCCTGGTGTTACACTCACCCCAAGATCTTTTTCTTGAGTGAGGTTTGTAGTCTCTGGCCCCCTAGAATGTACTCCATTTGCGGTCTTCTTTGCCCTTCCCCAATCTTCATGACTTTGCACTTGGTGGGATTGAACTCCAGGAGCCAATTGCTGGACCAGGTCTGCAGCCTGTCCAGATCCCTTTGTACTTCTGCCTGGTCTTCGATCGAATGAATTCTTCTCATCAACTTCACGTCATCTGCAAACAGGGACACTTCGGAGCCTATTGCTTCCGTCATGTCGTTCACAAATACCAGAAACAGCACTGGTCCTAGGATTGACCCCTGTGGGACCCCGCTGGTCACAGGTGCCCACTCTGACACCGCGCCACGTACCATGACTCGCTGCTGTCTTCCTGACAAATATTCTCTGATCCAATGTAGTGCTTTCCCTGTTATCTCTGCTTGGTCCTCCAGTTTTTGCACTAATCTCTTGAGTGAAACTGTGTCAAACGCCTTCTTGCAGTCCAAGTAAATGCAATCCACCCACCCCTCTCTCTCTCTTGTCTTACTGCTGTCACCATGTAATAGAACTCCAGTAGGTTTGTGACACAGGATTTCCCGTCCCTGAAACCATGTTGGCTGCTGTTGATGAGATCATTGCTTTCTAGATGTTCCACTATTCTTCTCCTGATAATCTTCTCCATGACTTTGCATACTATACATGTCAGTGACACTGGTCTGTAGCTTAGTGCTTCATGTCTGTCTCCTTGTTTAAAGATTGGGACTACATTTGCTGTCTTCCATGCCTCGGGCAATCTCCCTGTTTCGATAGATGTATTGAATATTGTTGTTAGAGGTACACATAGCGCCTCTGCTCCCTCTCTCAGGACCCATGGAGAGATGTTATCCGGCCCCATTACCTTTGAGGTATCTATCTCACGCAGAAGCCTCTTCACTTCTTCCTCGGTTGTGTGTACCGTGTACAGCACTTGGTGGTGTGTGTGTGTGTGGGAAGGTATGAGGGAAGGTAGGGAGGGGAGCAATAGAAAGGTAAGTGGAGGAGAGGGTAGTGGTGTACAGAAAGAAAGAGAAGTGAAAGGGGAGAGAGAGAGAGAGAGAGAGAGAGAGAGAGAGAGAGAGAGAGAGAGCGAGAAGGGTGGGGGGAGCAAGGTGTGATGGGAACAGCAAACACTCTTGTGTTGGTTTAGGTTATGTGCTTATATCACAGTTTGTGTCAGCAGCAGTGTGCCTTCCTGTGTATGTACTCATCTAATTGTACTTACCTAATTGTGGTTGCAGTGTGTGTGTGTGTGTGTGTGTGTGTGTGTGTGTGTGTGTGTGTGTGTGTGTGTGTGTGTGTGTGTGTGTGTGTGTGTGTTTTATTTTATTGTAATTTTTATAGCATATCGGTCGTCTCCCACAGAGACTGGGTGACCCCAGAAAAAATAGGAAATATATTCATTGTCATTCAGTCACTGCCTTGCCAGAAGTGGACTGACATAGTTGAGATAAGTCTTCAAACTGCAACATCATTACCTTTCTTCAGAGTGTAGACACTCTACTTTTCACCTCCAGGACTCAAGTCCGGCTAACCTGTTTACTCTAAGCACCTTCATATATATTCCCTCGTTTACTCCGACAGTACGTCAGGCCACAAAAACCTCTTGCTTCTACCCCATTCTAATGCACTCACATCAACCTGTTGGAGGTTCAAACCCCTTGCGCACATAACCTTAACCCCCTCCTTTCAACCACTTTTGGGATGACCTCTGCCTTCCTTTCTTCCTCTCCGAATTTGTATACTTTCCTAGTCATACTTTGTTCCAGGTTCTCTAAAT
Organism: Cherax quadricarinatus; assembly: GCF_038502225.1. Lineage (NCBI taxonomy): Eukaryota > Metazoa > Arthropoda > Malacostraca > Decapoda > Parastacidae > Cherax > Cherax quadricarinatus. The sequence goes on from NC_091305.1 coordinate 35,989,929, forward strand.
ATCCACACTGCCTCAGCTATCACAGCTATGAAATTTATTTTGGGCGTTTCCTATCCCCCTAATCTCCATGGTCAGAATTCTTTGCATCATAGTCACACCAAACATTGTCCTCAAACACGTTGAGGTGCCCCGTAGCTCGACTGCTACCGCACTCAGCTCACACAGTGAAGTCCTGGGGTCGATCCCCAGTACGGGTGGAAACATTAGGACGTGTTTCCTTGAGGCACCTGCTGTCCACGTTCACCTATCAGTAAAACAGGTACCTGGGTGTTAGTCGACTGGTGTGGGTCACATCCTGGGACAAAACCCAAGTTGCTCGAAATGCTCTGCATAACAAACGGCTTTCTATGTAGTAATAAGTCACTGATGTCAGCTAGGCCAGTATACCTTGTACATGTAATTGTAGTAATAAAGATTGTTATTATTATTATCTGCACTGTCTTCACCTCCACCTCACTGCAGTGTTTCACACTTATACCAGTAATAAAGAGTTGCTTGGATAAAAAGACTGAACCTCGTAAGTCAGTGCACACTGTGCCTACAGACATTAGGTTTATTAGCCCACTTTACTATGTTAGTTTCACCTTAAGAAACTTTTGACTTCACTTTACCCTCAAGTTTCTTTCAGGTTTGTCTTCACTAACACTAATACTTTCAATTTAAAGATAGAACCTTTTTCTTCTTAATGTTCAAATACTTTTTATTTCATATAAAATACCACAAGTGTTGCAGCGGTATACTGGAGGTTCTTTAAGAAACTTCAAAATAAAAATATACGAGGATGAAGATGTCTGCCCTGGACCTGACATCATCTATCACGACTTCATTCAGAAAGTCTGATATATTCAGTCAACAATAATAATTTTTTCAATCCCTGTCATTTAATTTTTTTTGGATCAAATACTTAAATTCTCTTGATAAAGTTTATACACACAACTTCGAAACGGAAACTTAATGCAAACTTAAGTTGATTTTTTACTGGTTAATAATTTATTTTAGTTTACCATAAAGATACTTTCAGATTAACGTAGAATTTTGACTTATATCTGAGTACTATAAGTTTTTTTTTTTAATCGTAACAATTATTTTCCTACAAAATATTTTTGAGAAGTACAGTCGACCCTCAACTAATGGCGGCATTAAGTAACGGCAATTTCGCTTAACGGCGCTTTTTGCCCTAGAAAAAATGCCTTAACCAACGACGTTTGTCTGGAACGTGTGGATGTGCCCAGAGCGCAGCCTGAGCGGACCCAGCCACTCCAAGAGTCAGTGTGCCATTGTTTACAAGCTGTTGTGGTCGGTTTCTACGTGTGCCTCCCATATATTTTGGATTATTCCACTATTTCTAGCGCTTGTAACCGCTAAATAAGCCACATGGGTCCCAGGAAAGCTTCTAGTGCCAAGCCTGTGTTAAAAAGGGTGAGAACTACGATGGAAATGAAGGAGATCATTGAAAAATACGAGAGTGGAGTGCGTATGGCTGAGTTGGAAAGGCAATACAACAAATCACATTCAACCATCAGTACTATCTTGGTGAACAGACAGGCAATCAAGGAAGGTGTTGTTGCGAAAGGTTCAAGTATGTTTTCAAAACGGAGACCACAAATATGTGAAGAGGTAGACAGATTGTTATTGGTATGGATAAACGAAAAACAATTATCAGGTGATAGTGTTTCTCAGTCTATAATTTGTGAAAAGGCAAGGAAGTTGCATGATGATCTCATTAAGAAAATGCCTTAAAATAGTGCTGCTGCTGATGAATTTAAGGCCAGCAAAGGCTGGTTTGAGAGATTTAAGATTCGTAGTGGCATACACAGTGTGGTAAGGCATGGTGAGGCAGCCAGTTCAGACAAAAATGCGGCTGAAAAATATGTGCAGGGCTTTAAGGAATACATAGAGACTGAAAACCTAAAACCTGAACAAGTGTTTAATTGTGATGAAACAGGCCTGTTTTGGAAGAAAATGCCAAACAGGACCTACATTACTCAGGAGGAAAAGGCACTCCCAGGACATAAGCCTATGAAAGACAGGCTGACATTAATGTGTTGTGTAGTAATGCTAGTGGTGATTGCAAAGTGAAGCCTTTATTGGTGTATCACTCTGAAACTCCCAGAGTGTTCAGGAAAAACAGTATCGTCAAGGGTAATTTGTGTGTGCTGTGGAGATCAAACAGTAAGGCATGGGTCACTAGGGTATTTTTCTTGGAATGGTTTTATGGTGTGTTTGGCCCCACTGTGACAAAATACCTCCAGGAAAAGAAATTGCCACTCAAGTGCCTCCTGGTAATGGACAATGCTCCTGCTCATCCTCACGACTTGCAAGAGGAAACTGCAGGGGAGTTTGGTTTTGTTAAGGTGAAGTTTTTGCCTCCTAATACAACTCCTCTCCTCCATCCCATGGACCAGCAGGTCATTTCAAACTTCAAAAAACTCTACACAAAAGCAGTGTTTGAAAAGTGCTTTGAAGTGACCTCAGACACTCAATTGGCCCTCAGAGAGTTTTGGAAAGGTCACTTCAATATCCTCAGTTGTGTAAACCTTATAGGTAAGGCTTGGGAGGGAGTGCCGAAGAAGACCTTGAACTCTGCTTGGAGGAAACTGTGGCCAGAATGTGTAGAACAGAGGGATGTTGAAGGGTTTGGGGCTAACCCTCAGGAGGCTATGCCAGTAGTGGAAGCTATTGTGTCATTGGGAAAGTCCTCGGGGTTGGAGGTTTGTGACGAGGATGTGGAAGAGTTGGTGCAGAACGACGAGGAAGAACTAACCACTGCAGACCTGCAAGAGCTTCAGGAACAGCAGCAACAGATCACATCTCAGGAATGTTCTTCAGAGCAGGATGAAGAGAGACGGAGGAAGATGACTTCATCAAGGATTAGGGAAATGTGTTCAATCTTTACAAAGGTGCAAGCATTTATCGAATAATTTTATCCTGTCACCGAAGTTACAAGCCGCATTGGCAACATGTACAATGACACTCTTGTGTCCCATTTTAGGGAAATCCTAAGGCACGTGAGAAACAGAGCTCTCTGGACAACTATTTTGTGCGACAGGGGTCCAGTGCCTCTCAAGCTGGTCCTAGTGGAATTAAAAAACCAAAGAGGGAGGTAACCCCACCAAAGGACTTGGTACCTGAAGTCCTTCTGGAAGGGGATTCTCCTTCCAAGCAATAGACAATTCTGAATCTCCCCTGCTGCTGGCACATCACTCATCAACAACTCCACAATAAAGGTGGTAGGTGGCATTTAATTATTGTTTATTTTGCATGTCCCATTCTTTTCCATATAAGGAAATGTATATTTCATGTAAAAAAAAAAAATCCAGACTTTGGGATGTTAGGAACGGATTAATACTATTTCTATTATTTCTTACGGGGAAAATTAACTCGACCAACGGCAATTTCGACCAACGGCAAGCACTCTGGAACGGATTAATGCCGTTGGTTGAGGGTCCACTGTATTTATTCTTTACGCTTAATAAAGAAAATCTGGATACGTTTAATTTATAAAATTACGTTTAATATGAAAACGAAATTTAGTTTCTACTTATTTAAAACAAGGAAACTAAATGTTATTGTAAATGTTATGGATGAGTGTATTAGATAGTGGGAGGAGTGACTGTGTTAGACAGTGGGAGGAGTGACTGTGTTAGTGGGAGGAGTGACTGTGTTAGACGGTGGGAGGAGTGACTGTGTTAGACGGTGGGAGGAGTGACTGTGTTAGTGGGAGGAGTGACTGTGTTAGACAGTGGGAGGAGTGTGTTAGACACTGGGAGGAGTGTGTTAGACAGTGGGAGGAGTGACTGTGTTAGTGGGAGGAGTGACTGTGTTAGACGGTGGGAGGAGTGACTGTGTTAGACAGTGGGAGGAGTGACTGTGTTAGACGGTGGGAGGAGTGACTGTGTTAGACAGTGGGAGGAGTGTGTTAGACACTGGGAGGAGTGTGTTAGACAGTGGGAGGAGTGACTGTGTTAGACAGTGGGAGGAGTGTGTTAGACACTGGGAGGAGTGACTGTGTTAGACGGTGGGAGGAGTGACTGTGTTAGTGGGAGGAGTGACTGTGTTAGACAGTGGGAGGAGTGTGTTAGACAGTGGGAGGAGTGACTGTGTTAGACAGTGGGAGGAGTGACTGTGTTAGACGGTGGGAGGAGTGACTGTGTTAGACAGTGGGAGGAGTGTGTTAGACAGTGGGAGGAGTGACTGTGTTAGACAGTGGGAGGAGTGACTGTGTTAGACGGTGGGAGGAGTGACTGTGTTAGTGGGAGGAGTGACTGTGTTAGACAGTGGGAGGAGTGACTGTGTTAGACAGTGGGAGGAGTGACTGTGTTAGACAGTGGGAGGAGTGTGTTAGACAGTGGGAGGAGTGACTGTGTTAGACAGTGGGAGGAGTGACTGTGTTAGACAGTGGGAGGAGTGACTGTGTTAGACAGTGGGAGGAGTGACTGTGTTAGACAGTGGGAGGAGTGACTGTGTTAGACAGTGGGAGGAGTGACTGTGTTAGTGGGAGGAGTGACTGTGTTAGACAGTGAGAGGAGTGACTGTGTTAGTGGGAGGAGTGACTGTGTTAGACGGTGGGAGGAGTGACTGTGTTAGACAGTGGGAGGAGTGACTGTGTTAGTGGGAGGAGTGACTGTGTTAGACAGTGGGAGGAGTGACTGTGTTAGACAGTGGGAGGAGTGACTGTGTTAGACAGTGGGAGGAGTGACTGTGTTAGACAGTGGGAGGAGTGACTGTGTTAGACAGTGGGAGGAGTGACTGTGTTAGACAGTGGGAGGAGTGACTGTGTTAGTGGGAGGAGTGACTGTGTTAGACAGTGAGAGGAGTGACTGTGTTAGTGGGAGGAGTGACTGTGTTAGACGGTGGGAGGAGTGACTGTGTTAGACAGTGGGAGGAGTGACTGTGTTAGTGGGAGGAGTGACTGTGTTAGACAGTGGGAGGAGTGACTGTGTTAGACAGTGGGAGGAGTGACTGTGTTAGACAGTGGGAGGAGTGACTGTGTTAGACAGTGGGAGGAGTGACTGTGTTAGACAGTGGGAGGAGTGACTGTGTTAGACAGTGGGAGGAGTGACTGTGTTAGTGGGAGGAGTGACTGTGTTAGACAGTGAGAGGAGTGACTGTGTTAGTGGGAGGAGTGACTGTGTTAGACGGTGGGAGGAGTGACTGTGTTAGACAGTGGGAGGAGTGACTGTGTTAGTGGGAGGAGTGACTGTGTTAGACAGTGGGAGGAGTGACTGTGTTAGACAGTGGGAGGAGTGACTGTGTTAGACAGTGGGAGGAGTGACTGTGTTAGACAGTGGGAGGAGTGACTGTGTTAGACAGTGGGAGGAGTGACTGTGTTAGACAGTGGGAGGAGTGACTGTGTTAGTGGGAGGAGTGACTGTGTTAGACAGTGGGAGGAGTGACTGTGTTAGACAGTGGGAGGAGTGTGTTAGACAGTGGGAGGAGTGTGTTAGACAGTGGGAGGAGTGACTGTGTTAGACAGTGGGAGGAGTGTGTTAGACAGTGGGAGGAGTGACTGTGTTAGACAGTGGGAGGAGTGTGTTAGACAGTGGGAGGAGTGACTGTGTTAGACAGTGGGAGGAGTGACTGTGTTAGACAGTGGGAGGAGTGACTGTGTTAGACAGTGGGAGGAGTGACTGTGTTAGACAGTGGGAGGAGTGTGTTAGACAGTGGCAGGAGTGTGTTAGACAGTGGGAGGAGTGACTGTGTCTTAGGTATTGTGCAGCATGTAAAAAAAACTTACAAACTTTATTTTTTGTAGAATAAAGATAAGATATTTACAGTGACTAGAATTTGTCAGAATATTGTATTATGATTGTTTGATGAGTACCAGGTCCCAAAACCACCTTTCGTCGTGCCACTAACTCACACTTTCGTGCCAAATGCAATTTCCAGTATATATATATATATATATATATATATATATATATATATATATATATATATATATATATATATATATATATATATATATATATATATATATAACACAACACTGCGTTAGCCAAGGATTCGAACCCATGTTGTACTGGCCTGCCTCATGGTAAGCGAGAACCACATGACGCTTTAAACCACAGGACCACCCAACCCTACAAGAATGGCGCAGCCAGCACACAGCTAGCTGTTGGGCCGCCATCCGAGGGCATACGGAGGTGTGGGAGCTTCTAAGCTAATTACATTCTCATCCCTGTTTGGTGTACTAGCCTCACAAGCAATATTTATATATTATTGTAAACACGACTGCGCTTTAGACAGTGGGAGGAGTGACTGTGCCTTAGACAGTGGAGTGACTGTGTTAGTGGGGTAAGTAACTGTGCCTTAGACAGTGGAGTGACTGTGTTAGTGGGGTAAGTAACTGTGCCTTAGACAGTGGAGTGAATGACTGTGTTAGACAGTGGAATGAGTTACTGTGCCTTACAGAAATAAGTGGTGGCGAGAGTGATGGAGTGTAGAAAGGAAGAGAATGAGAGAGAGAGAGAGAGGAAGGAATTCACGAAGTGGGAGGGAGGGTAAGACGGGAACCAGCGAGTCAGCCAAGGAAAGCAAATGATGAATGACATTCTGAGGCGGTAGTGAGGTAGACACTGAGATAGACGGTGAGGTAGACAGTGAGGGAGACAGTGAGGTAGACAATTAGGCAGACAGTGAGGTAGACAGTGAGGTAGACAGTGAGGCGGACAGTGAGTTAGACAGTGAGGTAGACAGTGACGTAGACAGTGAGGTAGACAGTGAGGCAGACAGTGAGGTAGAGAGTGAGGGAGACAGTGAGGCAGACAGTGAGGTAGACAGTGCGGTAGAGAGTGAGGTAGTGAGGGAACAGTGAGGAAGTGAGGGGACAGTGAGGTAGAAAGTGAGATAGACGGTGAGGTAGGCAGTGAGGGAGACAGTGAGGTAGACGGTGAGGTAAACAGTGAGGGAGACAGTGAGGTAGACAGTGAAGTAGACAGTGAGGGAGACAGTGAGGTAGATAGTGAGGGAGACAGTGAGGTAGACAGTGCGGTAGACAGTGAAGTAGACAGTGAGGGAGACAGTGAGGAAGATAGTGAGGTAGACTGTGAGGTAGACAGTGAGGAAGACAGTGAGGTAGGCAGTGAGGTAGTGATGGGACAGTGAGGCAGACAGTGAGGTAAACACCGAGGGAGACAGTGAGGTAGACGGTGAGGTAGACAGTGAGGGAGACAGTGAGGTAGACATTGAGGTAGACAGTGAAGTAGACAGTGAGGGAGACAGTGAGGTAGATAGTGAGGTAGACTGTGAGATAGACAGTGAGGAAGACAGTGAGGTAGACAGTGAGGTAGACAGTGAGGTACACAGTGAGGAAGACAGTGAGGTAGTGTGGGCGACAGTGAGGTAGACGGTGAGGTAGACGGTGAGGTAGACTGTGAGGTAGACAGTGAGGTAGACAGTGAGGTAGACAGTGAGGGAAACACTGAGGAAGAGAGTGAGGTATTGTGGTAGACAGTAAGGTAGTGAGACAGACAGGGAGACAGTGAGGTAATGAGATTGAGACAGTGAGGTAGTGAGGATACAGACAGTGAGGTAGTGATGATAGAGACACAGAGGGTAATGAGGATAGAGACAGTGAGATAGTGAGGATAGAGACAGTGAGGGAGTGAGGATAGAGACAGTGAGGTAGTGAGGATAGAGATACTGAGGTAGTGAAGATGGAAACAGTGAGGTAGTGAGGATAGAGACATAGGTAGTGAGGTTAGAGACACTGAGGTAGTGAGGACAGAGACAGAGAGGTAGTGAGGATAGAGACACTGAGGTAGTGAGGATAGAGACAGAGAGGTAGTAAGGATAGAGACAGAGAGGCAGTGAGGATAGAGACAGAGAGGTAGTGAGGATAGAGACAGTGAGGTATTGAGGATAGAGACACTGAGGTAGTGAGGATAAAAACAGAGAGGTAGTGAGGATAGAGACAGAGAAGTAGTGAAGATGGAGACAGTGAGGTAGTGAGGATAGAGACAGTGAGATAGTAAGGATAGAGACAGAGAGGTAGTGAGGATAGAGATAGAGAGGTAGTGAGGATAGAGACAGAGAGGTAGTGAGGTTAGAGACAGAGAGGTAGTGAGGTTAGAGACAGAGAGGTAGTGAGGATAGAGACAGAGAGGTAGTGAGGATAGAGACAGAGAGGTAGTGAGGTTAGAGACAGAGAGGTAGTGAGGATAGAGATAGTGAGGTAGTGAGGATAGAGACATAGAGGTACTGAGGTTAGAGACAGAGATGTAGTGAGGTTAGAGACAGAGATATAGTGAGGATAAAGACATAGAGGTAGTGAGGATAGAGATAGTGAGGTTAGAGACAGAGAGGTAGTGAGGTTAGAGACAGAGAGGTAGTGAGGATAGACAGTGAGGAAGTGAGGTTAGAGACAGAGAGGTAATGAGGTTAGAGACAGAGAGGTAGTGAGGTTAGAGACAAAGAGGCAGTGAGGATAGAGACAGGTAGTGAGGATAGAGACAGAGAGGTAGTGAGGTTAGAGACAGAGGTAGTGAGGATAGAGACAGAGAGGTAGTGAGGATAGAGACAGAGAGGTAGTGAGGATATAAACAGAGAGGTAGTGAGGACAGAGACAGAGAGGTAGTGAGGATAGAGACAGTGAGGTAGTGAGGATAGAGACAGAAAGGTAGTGAGGATAGAGACATTGAAGTAGTGAGGATAGAGACAGTGAGGTAGTGAGGATATAGACAGAGAGGGAGTGAGGACAGAGACAGAGATGTAGTGAAGTCAGAGACAGAGAGGTAGTGAGGATAAAGATAGTGAGGTAGTGAGGATAGAACCATAGAGGTAGTGAGGATAGAGATAGTGAGACAGTGAGGATAGAGACATAGAGGTAGTGAGGATAGAGACAGTGAGGTAGTGAGGATAGAGACAGACAGGTAGTGAGGATAGAGACATAGAGGTAGTGAGGATAGAGATAGTGAGGTACTGAGGTTAGAGACAGAGAGGTAGTGAGGTTAGAGACAGAGAGGTAGTGAGGTTAGAGACAGAGAGGTAGTGAGGATAGATACAGGTAGAGAGGATAGAGACAGAGAGGTAGTGAGGTTAGAGACAGAGAGGTAGTGAGGATAGAGACACAGAGGTAGTGAGGATAGAGATAGTGAAGTAGTGAGAATAGAGACAGACAGGTAGTGAGGTTAGAGACAGAGAGGTAGTGAGGATAGAGAAAGTGAGGTAGTGAGGTTAGAGACAGAGAGGTAGTGAGGTTAGAGACAGAGAGGTAGTGAGGTTAGAGACAGAGAAGTAGTGAGGATAGAGACAGAGAGGTAGTGAGGTTAGAGACAGAGAGGTAGTGAGGATAGAGACAGAGAGGTAGTGAGGATAGAGAGAGTGAGGTAGTGAGAATAGAGACAGAGAGGTAGTGAGGATAGAGACAGAGAGGTAGTGAGGATGAAGACAGAGACGTAGTGAGGATAGAGACAGAGAGGTAGTGAGGACAGAGACAGAGAGGTAGTGAGGATGGAGACACAGAGGTAGTGAGGATAGAGATAGTGAGATAGTGCGGTTAGAGACAGAGAGGTAGTGAGGTTAGAGACAGAGAGGTAGCGAGGATAGAGACAGTGAGGTAGTGAGGTTAGAGACAGAGAGGTAGTGAGGATAGAGACAGAGAGGTAGTGAGGTTAGAGACAGAGAGGTAGTGAGGTTAGAGACAGAGAGGTGGAGAGGATAGAGACAGGTAGTGAGGATAGAGACAGAGAGGTAGTGAAGTTAGAGACAGAGAGGTAGTGAGGTTAGAGACAGAGAGGTAGTGAGGTTAGAGACAGAGAGGTAGTGAAGTTAGAGACAGAGAGGTAGTGAGGTTAGAGACAGAGAGGTAGTGAGGTTAGAGACAGAGAGGTAGTGAGGATGAAGACAGAAAGGTAGTGAGGATAGAGACAGAGAGGTAGTGAGGATAGAGACAGGTAGTGAGGATAGACATAGAGAGGTAGTGAGGATAGAGACAGAGATGTAGTGAGGTTAGAGACAGAGGTTGTGAGGATAGAGACAGAGAGGTAGTGAGGTTAGAGACAGAGAGGTAGTGAGGTTAGAGACAAATAGGTAGTGAGGTTAGAGACAGAGAGGTAGAGAGGCTAGAGACAGAGAGGTAGTGAGGTTAGACAGAGAGGTAGTGAGGATAGAGACAGAGGTAGTGAGGATGAAGACAGAGAGGTAGTGAGGATAGAGACAGAGAGGTAGTGAGGATAGAGACACAGAGGTAATGAGGTTAGAGACAGAGAGGTAGTGAGGTTAGGGACAGAGGTAGTGAGGTTAGCGACTGAGAGGTAGTGAGGTTAGAGGCAGAGAGGTAGTTAGGTTAGAGAGAGAGGTAGTGAGGATAGAGACATAGAGGTAGTGAGGATAGAGACAGAGAGGTAGTGAGGATAGAGATAGTGAGGTAGTGAGGATAGAGATAGTGAGGTAGTGAGGATAGAGACAGAGAGGTACTGAGGTTAGAGACAGAGATGTAGTGAGGTTAGAGACAGAGATGTAGTGAGGTTAGAGACATAGAGGTAGTGAGGATAGAGATAGTGAGGTTAGAGACAGAGAGGTAGTGAGGTTAGAGACAGAGAGGTAGTGAGGATAGACAGTGAGGAAGTGAGGTTAGAGACAGAGAGGTAATGAGGTTAGAGACAGAGAGGTAGTGAGGTTAGAGACTAAGAGGCAGTGAGGATAGAGACAGGTAGTGAGGATAGAGACAGAGAGGTAGTGAGGTTAGAGACAGAGGTAGTGAGGATAGAGACAGAGAGGTAGTGAGGATAGAGACAGAGAGGTAGTGAGGATAGAGACAGAGAGGTAGTGAGGACAGAGACAGTGAGGTAGTGAGGATAGAGACAGAGAGGTAGTGAGGATAGAGACACTGAAGTAGTGAGGATATAGACAGAGAGGGAGTGAGGACAGAGACAGAGATGTAGTGAAGTGAGAGACAGAGAGGTAGTGAGGATAAAGATAGTGATGTAGTGAGGATAGAGCCATAGAGGTAGTGAGGATAGAGATAGTGAGATAGTGAGGATAGAGACATAGAGGTAGTGAGGATAGAGACAGTGAGGTAGTGAGGATAGAGACAGAGAGGTAGTGAGGTTAGAGACATAGAGGTAGTGAGGATAGAGATAGTGAGGTATTGAGGTTAGAGACAGAGAGGTAGTGAGGTTAGAGACAGAGAGGTAGTGAGGTTAGAGACAGAGAGGTAGTGAGGATAGAGACAGGTAGTGAGGATAGAGACAGAGAGGTAGTGAGGTTAGAGACAGAGAGGTAGTGAGGATAGAGACACAGAGGTAGTGAGGATAGAGATAGTGAAGTAGTGAGAATAGAGACAGAGAGGTAGTGAGGTTAGAGACAGAGAGGTAGTGAGGATAGAGAAAGTGAGGTAGTGATGTTAGAGACAGAGAGGTAGTGAGGTTAGAGACAGAGAGGTAGTGAGGTTAGAGACAGAGAGGTAATGAGGTTAGAGACAGAGAGGTAGTGAGGTTAGAGACTAAGAGGCAGTGAGGATAGAGACAGGTAGTGAGGATAGAGACAGAGAGGTAGTGAGGTTAGAGACAGAGGTAGTGAGGATAGAGACAGAGAGGTAGTGAGGATAGAGACAGAGAGGTAGTGAGGATAGAGACAGAGAGGTAGTGAGGACAGAGACAGTGAGGTAGTGAGGATAGAGACAGAGAGGTAGTGAGGATAGAGACACTGAAGTAGTGAGGATAGAGACAGTGAGGTAGTGAGGATATAGACAGAGAGGGAGTGAGGACAGAGACAGAGATGTAGTGAAGTGAGAGACAGAGAGGTAGTGAGGATAAAGATAGTGAGGTAGTGAGGATAGAGCCATAGAGGTAGTGAGGATAGAGATAGTGAGATAGTGAGGATAGAGACATAGAGGTAGTGAGGATAGAGACAGTGAGGTAGTGAGGATAGAGACAGAGAGGTAGTGAGGTTAGAGACATAGAGGTAGTGAGGATAGAGATAGTGAGGTATTGAGGTTAGAGACAGAGAGGTAGTGAGGTTAGAGACAGAGAGGTAGTGAGGTTAGAGACAGAGAGCAGAGAGGTAGTGAGGATAGAGACAGGTAGTGAGGATAGAGACAGAGAGGTAGTGAGGTTAGAGACAGAGAGGTAGTGAGGATAGAGACACAGAGGTAGTGAGGATAGAGATACTGAAGTAGTGAGAATAGAGACAGAGAGGTAGTGAGGTTAGAGACAGAGAGGTAGTGAGGATAGAGAAAGTGAGGTAGTGAGGTTAGAGACAGAGAGGTAGTGAGGTTAGAGACGGAGAGGTAGTGAGGTTAGAGACAGAGAGGTAGTGAGGATAGAGACAGAGAGGTAGTGAGGTTAGAGACAGAGAGGTAGTGAGGATAGAGAGAGAGAGGTAGTGAGGATAGAGATAGTGAGGTAGTGAGAATAGAGACAGAGAGGTAGTGAGGATAGAGACAGAGAGGTAGTGAGGATGAAGACAGAGACGTAGTGAGGATAGAGACAGAGAGGTAGTGAGGACAGAGACAGAGAGGTAGTGAGGATAGAGACAGAGAGGTAGTGAGGATAGAGACACAGAGGTAGTGAGGATAGAGATAGTGAGATAGTGCGGTTAGAGACAGAGAGGTAGTGAGGTTAGAGACAGAGAGGTAGCGAGGATAGAGACAGTGAGGTAGTGAGGTTAGAGACAGAGAGGTAGTGAGGTTAGAGACAGAGAGGTAGTGAGGTTAGAGACAGAGAGGTATTGAGGATAGAGACAGAGAGGTAGTGAGGATGAAGACAGAGAGGTAGTGAGGATAGAGACAGAGAGGTAGTGAGGATGAAGACAGAGAGGTAGTGAGGATAGAGACACAGAGGTAATGAGGTTAGAGACAGAGAGGTAGTGAGGTTAGGGACAGAGGTAGTGAGGTTAGAGACAGAGAGGTAGTGAGGTTAGAGACAGAGAGGTGGAGAGGATAGAGACAGGTAGTGAGGATAGAGACAGAGAGGTAGTGAGGTTAGAGACAGAGAGGTAGTGAGGTTAGAGACAGAGAGGTAGTGAGGTTAGAGACAGAGAGGTATTGAGGATAGAGACAGAGAGATAGTGAGGATGAAGACAGAGAGGTAGTGAGGATAGAGACAGAGAGGTAGTGAGGATAGAGACAGGTAGTGAGGATAGACATAGGTAGTGAGGATAGAGACAGAGATGTAGTGAGGTTAGAGACAGAGGTAGTGAGGATAGAGACAGAGAGGTAGTGAGGTTAGAGACAGAGAGGTATTGAGGATAGAGACAGAGAGATAGTGAGGATGAAGACAGAGAGATAGTGAGGATAGAGACAGAGAGGTAGTGAGGATAGAGACAGGTAGTGAGGATAGACATAGGTAGTGAGGATAGAGACAGAGAGGTAGTGAGGTTAGAGACAGAGAGGTATTGAGGATAGAGACAGAGAGATAGTGAGGATGAAGACAGAGAGATAGTGAGGATAGAGACAGAGAGGTAGTGAGGATAGAGACAGGTAGTGAGGATAGACATAGGTAGTGAGGATAGAGACAGAGATGTAGTGAGGTTAGAGACAGAGGTATTGAGGATAGAGACAGAGAGGTAGTGAGGTTAGAGACAGAGAGGTAGTGAGGTTAGAGACAAATAGGTAGTGAGGTTAGAGACAGAGAGGTAGTGAGGCTAGAGACAGAGAGGTAGTGAGGTTAGACACAGAGAGGTAGTGAGGATAGAGACAGAGAGGTAGTGAGGATGAAGACAGAGGTAGTGAGGATAGAGACACAGAGGTAATGAGGTTAGAGACAGAGAGGTAGTGAGGTTAGGGACAGAGGTAGTGAGGTTAGCGACTGAGAGGTAGTGAGGTTAGAGACAGAGAGGTAGTTAGGTTAGAAACAGAGAGGTAGTGAGGATAGAGACATAGAGGTAGTGAGGATAGAGACAGAGAGGTAGTGAGGATAGAGACAGAGAGGTAGTGAGGTTAGAGACAGAGAGGTAGTGAGGTTAGAGACAGACAGGTAGTGAGGTTAGAGACAGAGAGGTAGTGAGGATAGAAACATAGAGGTTGTGAGGATAGAGACAGAGAGGTAGTGAGGTTAGAGACAGAGAGGTAATGAGGATAGAGACATAGAGGTAGTGAGGATGAAGACAGAGAGGTAGTGAGGATAGAGACAGAGAGGTAGTGAGGTTAGAGACAGAGAGGGAGTGAGGATAGAGATAGAGAGGTAGTGAGGATAGAGACACAGAGCTAGTGAGGTTAGAGACAGAGAAGTAGTGAGGTTAGAGACAGAGAGGTAGTGAGGTTAGAGACAGAGAGGTAGTGAAGTTAGAGACAGAGAGGTAGTGAGGTTAGAGACAGAGAGGTAGTGAGGATAGAGACATGGAGGTAGTGAGGATAGAGACAGAGAGGTAGTGAGGTTAGAGACAGAGAGGTAGTGAGGATAGGGACAGAGAGGTAGTGAGGTTAGAGACAGAGAGGTAGTGAGGACAGAGACAGAGAGGTAGTGATGTTAGAGACAGGTAGTGAGGTTAGAGACAGAGAGGTAGTGAGGTTAGAGACAGAGAGGTAGTGAGGTTAGAGACAGAGAGGTAGTGAGGATAGAAACATAGAGGTAGTGAGGATAGAGACAGAGAGGTAGTGAGGTTAGAGACAGAGAGGTAGTGAGGATAGGGACAGAGAGGTAGTTAGGTTAGAGACAGAGAGGTAGTGAGGACAGAGACAGAAAGGTAGTGAGGTTAGAGACAGAGAGGTAGTGAGGTTAGAGACAGAGAGGTAGTGAGGTTAGAGACAGAGAGGTAGTGAGGTTAGAGACAGAGAGGTAGTGAGGATAGAAACATAGAGGTAGTGAGGATAGAGACAGAGAGGTAGTGAGGTTAGAGACAGAGAGGTAGTGAGGTTAGAGACAGAGAGGTAATGAGGATAGAGACATAGAGGTAGTGAGGATGAAGACAGAGAGGTAGTGAGGATAGAGACAGAGAGGTAGTGAGGATAGAGACAGAGAGGTAGTGAGGTTAGAGAC
>NC_091305.1:36012349-36127349 GCF_038502225.1 Cherax quadricarinatus
TAAGACACATATGCAACTGTTGCATATGTGTCTTACCTAACAATCTGTCGGTATTTTATACCATTTTAATGTTCGAACTAGACTATCCTGGGTTAGTCATGGGTCGGTCTTTTATGAACTAGCCTATCCTGGATTAGTCATGGGTCGGTCTGTTAAGGGTTGGACTATCCTACGTTAGTCGTGCAGTATAAATACTTTACATTATTTCCCCCTGAACAAAATATCATCGAAGAACTTATAAATAATTAAATCCTAACATCTGCTTAGTTAATACTAACGACTGTGGCTTCTGAGTCCACACTTCTCTTCTTTTAGCACACAAAAAGATTCTCATTTAGTCTGGGTTCAGTCCACAGGGAAAAACTCTGAGAGGATTACTTCAGTTACAGGTGGAAGAAGAGCAATGGAACACTGATCAGTGTCTCGACCATTATTTGTGATACACGAATGCAATGACATTTCCAGTCAGGAGGTACATGGTGAATGGTACTGGAAGTGACGGGTTACATGCACTATGGGTCAGTAGGCCTATGGGTCCACAGGCCTATGGTTCCGGAGTTAATAGGACACCCACAGATAAAACTTCACTTACAAAGTCATGGTGACGACACTAATGAGCCAAAGCACACACACACACACACACACACACACACACACACACACACACACAGCACAGAGACTGCATTTTCTTGGACTGTAAGAAGGCGTTTGACACAGTTCCACACAAGAGATTAGTGCAAAAGCTGGAGGACCAGGCAGGGATAACAGGGAAGGCACTACAATGGATCAGGGAATACTTGTCAGGAAGACAGCAGCGAGCCATGGTACGTGGCGAGGTGTCAGAGTGGGCGCCTGTGACCAGCGGGGTCCCACAGCGGTCAGTCCTAGGACCAGTGCTGTTTCTGGTATTTGTGAACGACATGATGGAAGGAACTCCGAAGTGTCCCTGTTTGCAGATGACGTGAAGTTGATGAGAAGAATTCATTCGATCGAAGACCAGGCAGAACTACAAAGGGAACTGGACAGGTTGCAGACCTGGTCTAGCAATTGGCTCCTGGAGCTCAACCCTATCAAGTGCAAAGTCATGAAGATTGGGGAAGGGCAAAGAAGACCGCAGACGGAGTACAGTCTAGGGAGCCAGAGACTACAAACCTCACTCAAGGAAAAAGATCTTGTGGTAAGCATAACACCAGGCACGTCTCCTGAGGCACACTTCAACCCAATAACTGCTGCAGCATATGGGGGCCTAGCAAACCTCAGAACAGCATTCCATCATCTTAATAAGGAATCGTTCAGGACCCTGTACACCGTGTACATTAGACCCATATTGGAGTATGCGGCACCAGTGTGGAACCCACACCTAGCCATGCGCGTAAAGAAACTAGAGAAAGTGCAAAGGTTTGCAACAAGACTAGTTCCAGAGCTAAGAGGTATGTCCTACGAGGAGAGGTTAAGGGAAATCGACCTGACGACACTGGAGGACAGGAGAGATAGGGGAGACATGATACTGAGAGGAACTGACAAGGTGGACAAAGACAGGATGTTCCAGAGATGGGACACAGCAACAAGGGGACACAGTAGGAAGTTGAAGACTCAGATGAATCACAGGGATGTTAGGAAGTATTTCCTCAGCCACAGAGTAGTCAGAAAATGGAATAGTTTGGGAAGCGATGTAGTGGAGGCAGGATCCATACATAGCTTTAAACAGAGGTATGATAAAGCTCACAGTTCAGGGAGAGTGACCTAGTAGCTACCAGTGAAGAGGCGGGGCCAGGAGCTTGGAATCGACCCCTGCAATCTCAACTAGGTGAGTACAACTAGGTGAGTACACACATCACACACACACACACACACACATGCAACCACAATTAGGTGAGTACATACACACACACATGCAACCACAATTAGGTGAGTACATACACACACACACACAAACAGGTGTGTGTGTGTGTGTGTTGCGTCAACGTATCGTTGTGTGTAGTACGAAACGTTGTAATACTAAAACTTGTTTCTTCACTAGGGCCTCAGAGAGCGTGAGAGTTTCTCCAGACTATCATCAGACAAGGTCCACTGTACGACTGTGCTGAGTGTGAGAGTCCAGGGTTGACACTGCTGCTCACTTTTCAGTTCAATTCAATTCAAAGTTTATTCTCTATAAGGATTACAATGCTGAGTTTATAGAATTTGGTTATTGTGTGGTTTACATGTAGTAAAATAATAATTACAGAGTGTATCACTAGAACACCTAGCATGGCTAGGCATTTCGGGCAGACTTAGATTAAATCTTAAGTTTAAAATATTACAAAATTATGAGGTAAGTTGGTATTATGGCTAAGTGACTAAATACTAGTTGTGAGTTTAGCAATGTGAATGCTTTTGTTTTGGCACAATACATAGTTTCAGTATTGGAGTATCACTTATGACTTGCTCTGGTGTTATCAAGTGTGTTAGTGTGTGCACTCACCTAATTGTGGTTCCAGGGGTTATGTCGTAGATCTTGTGTACTCTACCCCTGTGTTGCAGGGGTCGAGTCACAGCTCCTGGCCCCTCTTCGCTGGCCGCTACTAGATCACGCTTCAAACTCCGTGAGCTTTATCATACCACCTGGTGGTTCACACATACACTCACTCACCCATTTGACCATAAACAGAAATATCAATCACAATCTCAAAATAATGAATCTTAACTAGTCATAAGTTGGCCTGTGATACTCCAATACTGAAACTATGTATTGTGCCAAAACAAAAGCATTCACATTGCTAAACTCACAACTAGTATTTAGTCACTTAGCCATAATACCAACTTACCTCATAATTTTGTAATATTTTAAACTTAAGATTTAATTTAAGTCTGCCAGAAATGCCTAGCCATGCTCGGTGTTCTAGTGGTACACTCTGTAATTATTATTTTACTACATGTAAACCACACAATAACCAAATTCTGTAAACTCAGCATTGTAATCCTTATAGACAATAAACTTTGAATACCTCTTCTTAATGCTTTGTATGGATCCTGCCTCCATTACATCACTTCCCAGATTTTTCCACATCCTGACAATTCTGTGACTGAAGAAATACTTACTAACATGCCTGTGATTCATCTGAGTCTTCAGCTTCCAACTGTGACCCCTTGCTGCTGTGACCCATCTCTGGAACATCCTGTCTCTATCCACCTTGTCAATTCCTCTTAGTATTTTGTATGTCGTTATCATGTCCCCCTATCTCTCTGGGACTAGTCTTGTTGCAAACCTTTGCACTTTCTCTAGTTTCTTTACGTGCTTGGCTAGGTGTGGGTTCCAAACTGGTGCCGCATACTCCAATATGGGCCTAACGTACACGGTGTACAGGGTCCTGAACGATTCCTTATTAAGATGTCGGAATACTGTTCTGAGGTTTGCTAGGGGCCCATATGCTGCAACAGTTATTTGGTTGATGTGCGCTTCAGGAAATGTGCCTGGTGTTATACTCATCCCAAGATCTTTTGCCTTGAGTGAGGTTTGTAGTCTCTGGCCCCCTAGACTGTACTCTGTCTGCGGTCTTCTTTGCCTTTCCCCAATCTTCATGACTTTCCGCTTGGTGGGGTTGAACTCCAGGAGCCAATTGCTGGACCAGGTCTGTAGCCTGTCCAGATCCCTTTGTAGTTCTGCCTGGTCTTCGTGTGTGTGGGTGGAGGGATAATCATTATCCCAGGATAACCCAGGACAATAAATAATCCAGTATAACCCAAGATATTCATAAATCCAGGACAACCCAAGATATTCATTAATCCAAGATAACCCAAGATAATCATTAATCCAGGATAACCCAAGATATTCATTAATCCAGCATAAACAAAGATAATTAATCCAGGATAGATAACCTAAGATATTTATTAATCCAGAATAACCCAAGATAATCATTAATCCAGGAAACACAAGACAGACAGTAAATGAGACAACTCAAGAAAACCAATTAGTATAACCTACTTCGACTGGGGTCCTCCCCCAGGTTGCCACCTACAGCAAACGACTAACTCCTAGCTACCTATTTTCTGCTGGGTGAACAAAGTCTCCACACCTTCCTCTCTTTCATATAAAACACACAAGAAAGATTTCTTCGACCAATCCGTCACCCAAGTTGTCGAAAAACTCAATAAAGCAAGGCCGGTAGGGACAGTCTCAAGGGAATAAAATTGAATCAGTCTCTGCCAGAAGAGAAAACGGGACACAGCTGCCACTAATTTAACGGGAAACTAGCCAAAAACTCGCCATTAATTTTGTCTACGTCATTTTACAGTCTGAGTTATTGTCCTACCTCAACTCATTACATATCCCAGCCCATTCTAAGGTCCACTACCTCCCCTTTTCCAGAGGAAGCCACCCGCTGCAGTCTAAATGAAATACCATAAAATCCTCTAGAGGATGTACGTTGAGAGATGTATTTCTCCCACGAAACAAATTTACCAAAATTCATTCAAAAGTGTTCCTATCTAAAGTCTGTAGACATCACAATTCAAATTACCATCCAAACTGCAGCATTCCCAGCCCACTTCAGAGTGCAGACACTGTACTGCAACATCCTCACCTCCTTCAGAGTGTAGACACTGTACAGCAATATTCCCACTCCTCCTTCAGAGTGCAGACATTGTACTACAACATCTCCATTCCTCTTTCAGAGTGCAGGCGTTGTACTGTAATATCCCCTCTCTTTCTTGAGAGTGTAGAAACTGTATTGCAAAATTCCTGTCCCGTCTTTAGAAAGCAGACGCTGTACTGTAACATCCTCACCCCTGCCTCAGAGTGTACGCACTGTACTACAGTATTCACAGAATACAGACACTATATTGCAGTATTCCAACCTCCTTCAGAGTGCAGTCACAGTATTGCAATAGCCCCACTCCTCCTACAGAATGGAAGTTTAATATCCTTATTATGCTCCCCGTACCCATCCTCTGGGCGGTAGTCAAAGGATTACAGTAGAACATAATGAGTACAGAGACTGCATCGCAAAGTTTTGATAGACGAACAAGTTACAATGGTAATGAACTATTTGCATGTTAATATCTTGTCACAATCGTAATGAATTATTTATGCAGATATTAATTTGGTCACACACACACACACACACACACACACACACACACACACACACACACACACACACACACACACACACACACACACACACACACACACACACACAACCGAAGAAGAAGTGAAGAGGCTGCTAAGTGAGCTAGATACCTCAAAGACGATGGGGTCGGATAACATCTTTTCATAGGTCCTGAGAGAGGGAGCAGAGGCATTATGTGTACCACTAACAACAATCTTCAACACATCTATCGAAACAGGGCGACTACCTGAGGTATGGAAGACAACAAATGTAGTCCCAGTTTTTTAAGAAGGAGACAGACACGAAGCATTAAACTACAGACCAGTGTCTCTGACATGTATAGTATGCAGAGTCGTGGAGAAGATTATCAGGAGAAGAGTGGTGGAACACCTAGAAAGGAATGAGGTTATCAGCGATAGCCAGCATGGTTTCAGGGATGGGAAATTCTGTGTCACAAACCAACTGGAGTTCTATGACAGGGTGACAGCAGTAAGACAAGAGAGAAAGGGGTGGGTAGACTACGTTTTCTTGGCGTGTAAGAAAGCGTTTGACACAGTTCCACACAAGAGTTTAGTGCAAAAGCCGGAGGATCAGGCAGGCATAACAGGGAAGTCACTGTAATGGATCAGGGAATACCTGTCAGGAAGATAACAGTGAGTCATGGTACGAGGTGAGGTGTCAGAGTGGGCACCTGTGACGAATCGGTTTCCACAGGGGTCAGTTCCAGGACCGGTGCTGTTTCTGGTATTTGTGAACGACATGACAGAAGGAATAAACTCAGAATGTCACTGTTTGCAGATGACGTGAAGTTGATGAGAAGATTTCAATCGGACAAGGACCAGGCAGAACTATAAAGGGATCTGGACAGGCTGCAGGCCTGGTTTAGCAACTGGCTCCTGGAGTTCAACCCCACCAAGTGCAAAGTCATGGAGATTGGGGAAGGGCGAAGACGACTGCAGACGGAGTATAGTCTAGGGGCCCAGAGACTACAAACCTCACTCAAGAAAAAGGATCTTGGGGTGAGTATAACACCGGACACATATCCTGAGGTGCACATCAACCAAATAACTGCTGCAGCATGTGGGCGCCTAGCAAACCTAAGAACAGTATTCCAAAATCTCAGTAAGGAATCATTCAGGACCCTGTACACCATGTACGTTAGGCCTATATTGGAGTATGCAGCACCAGTTTGGATCCCACACCTAGCCAAGCATGTAGGGAAACTAGAGAAAGTGGAAAGGTTTGCAACAAGACTAGTCCCGGAGCTAATGGGTATGTCCTACGAAGAGAGGTTAAGGGAACTCGATTTGATGACTCTGGAGGACAGGAGAGATAGGGAGGATATGATAACGACATATAAAATACTGCGCAGAATAGGCAAGGTGGACAAAGATGGGATGTTTCAGAGATGGGACACAGCAACAAGGGGTCACAGTTGGAAGTTGATGACTCAGATGAATCACAGGGATGTTACAGAGTTGTCAGGAAAAGGAATAGTCTGGAAGTAATACAGTGGAGGCAGGATCCATAAGTAGCTTTAAGAAGAGGTATGATAAAGCTCTTGGAGCAGGAAGAGTGACCTAAAAGCTGCCAGTGAAGAGGCAGGATCAGGAGCTGTGATTCATTCCCTGCAACCACAACTAGATGAGTACACTCTCTCTCTCTCTCTCTCTCTCTCTCTCTCTCTCTCTCACACTCTTTTCTCTTTCAAGAAAAGAAAAAAAAAAAGAAAAAAGAAAGGGAAGAAAAGGGAAAAAGAAGGAAAAAATAAAAAAAATGTTGGGTAGTGGAAGGAACCAGGGATCAGATGAGAATGGTTCTGGTAGGGAGGAGTGGATGGAGGGGCAGTGAAAAAGGATGGAACAAGAGTGGGAGAGAAAATTAGGAGAGCTTTCTGAAAAAATGGAGACAGAGCTTTCTGTGAAATTAGATAAGAGGTTGGAGAAGGAAAAGAAGAATTGGGAGGCACAAGTCGAAACTGCAGTAGCCAGGATAAGGGTCCTAGAAAATGAGGTAAACAGGCTGAAGCTAGTTACAGGGACACCGATCAGAGAAGACACAGCATATGAAGCTGAGAGGCTGAACAGGAAGGAAGAAGATATGAATTATGCTAAGGTCATATCAGCCTGCCAAGAAGGGCCAAGGAGTGAAAGGGGAGAGCAGCTCGGTGCAGATGGAGAGGGTGATAGGTCAAATGCAGAGGCACAACCATGCTACCAAGAGCCACTGGAAAAAAAAAGGGAGAAAATGACCATGTACAGACAGGAACCAGAGTCACAGAGGGAGAGGCAATGGGAGGAGGAAAGGGCAAAATCAGTGTTTATCCATGGGCTTCAGGAGAGAGAGGAAAGGACACACATTGAAAGATGGCAGGCAGAAAGAAAGGAGATTGAGAACATCATCACAGAAATAGGTGAAGAAGACATGGATGAGATTATAAATTTTCAGAGAATAGGGGGGTACTTGAAGGGGGAAAATGACCAATCAAGCTGATTCTCAGGACAGAAACAGTGCGAAACAGGATCCTCCAACAGAAACCATGGTTGAAGTACTTGGCAGAGTACAATAGGGTGTTCCTAAACAGAGACAGAACACAAACAGAACGACAGCAGCTGAGGGAGAGGAAAAAAGAGCAAAAGGAGCTAGGAAGGGAGACAAGGACGGAACCAGCAGAGGTCAATCAGAGTAGGACAGAGCAGCAAGGGCAAGCACACACAGAATCATCCTCAAAACCCCACGACCTATCACACCACCCTAATACAAACTACAATCCATACTCACAGCTTTCACCCAGCACCCAGCTATAGAATCCCACAGTACGCTACTAGGTCTCCCACCCTCACAGGCCCCCCAAACCACAGTGTTGGAGAGGAAACTGAAGGTATGGTACACAAACACTGATGGAATAACTAAATAAGTGGGAGGAGTGGCATAAAAGAGTCAAAGAGGCATCACTGGACATCATAGCTCTTACAGAAACCAAGCTTACAGGTATGATAGCAGATGCCATCTTTCGAACGGGATAACAGATCCTGAGGAAAGACAGGGAACAGGGGGATGGAGGAGTGGCACTGCTGATCAAAAACCAATGGAATTTTGATGAACTGGAGAGAGGAGACAGCAGAGAAGCAAGCAATTACATAGCAGGAACGCTTCACTCTGGAGGTCCCAAAGTGGTAATTGCAGTGATGTATAACCCACCACAGAACAGCAGGAGGCCAAGGCAAGAGTACGATGAAAGCAATAGAGTGATGGTTGACACATTGGCTGCAGTGGCCAGAAGAGCTCATGCATGCAGGGCAAAGCTCCTGATCATGGGTGACTTTAAGCACAAGAAAATCGATTGGGAGAACTTGGAGCCACATGGGGGCCAAGATACATGGAGGGCTAAGATGATGGAGGTGGTACTGCAAAACTTCATGTACCAACACGTAAGGGACACTGCAAGAGAGAGAGGAGAGGATGAACCAGCAAGACTTGGCCTAGAGTAGTGCAGATATTGAGGACATCACATATGAAAGACCCCTTGGGGCCAGCGATCATATGGTTTTAAGCTTCGAATACACAGTAGAGCTACAAGCGGAGGGGGAAGCAGGAAGGCCAGGGTGAATGAAGCCAAACTACAAGAAAGGGGACTACATGGGAATGAAGAACTTCCTGAACGGGGTTCAGTGGGACAGAGAACTGGCAGGAAAGCCAGTTAATGAGATGATGGAATATGTAACAACAATGTGCAAGGAGGCTGAGGAGAGGTTTGTACCCAAGGGTAACAGGAATAATGAAAAAGCCAGGATGAGCCCATGGTTCACCCAAAGGTGCAGAGAGACAAAACCAAGTGTGCTAGGGAATGGAAGAAATATAGAAAGGCAAAGGACGCTGGAGAATAAGGAGAGCAGTCGTAGAGCCAGAAATTAATGTGCACAGATAAGAAGGGAGGCCCAACGACAATATGAAAACGACATAGCAGTGAAAGCCAAAACTGACCCGAAGCTGTTATACAGCCACATCAGGAGGAAAACAACAGTCAAGGACCAGGTAATCAGGCTAAGGAAGGAAGGAGGAGAGACAACAAGAAATGACCGTGAAGTATGTAAGGAACTCAACAAGAGATTCAAAGAAGTATTCACAGAGCAGACAGAAGGGGCTCCAGAAAGACGGAGAGGTGGGGTACACCACCAAGTACTGGACACAGTACACACAATCGAGGAAGAAGTGAAGAGGCTTCTGATTGAGCTAGATACCTCAAAGGCAATGGGGCTGGATAACATCTCTCCATGGGTCCTGAGAGAGGGAGCAGAGGCACTATGTGTACCTCTAACAACAATATTCAATACATCTATCGAAACAGGGAGATTGCCTGAGGCATGGAAGACAGCAAATGTAGTCCCAATCTTTAAAAAAGGAGACAGACATGAAGCACTGAACTACAGACCAGTGTCACTGACATGTATAGTATGCAGAGTCATGAAGAAGATTATCAGGAGAAGAATTGTGGAACACCTAGAAAGGAATGACCTCATCAACAGCAACCAACACGGTTTCAGGGACGGGAAATCCTGTGTCACAAACCTACTGGAGTTCTATGACATGGTGACAGCAGTAAGACAAGAGAGAGAGGGGTGGGTCGATTGCATTTTCTTGGACTGCAAGAAGGCGTTTGACACAGTTCCACACAAGAGATTAGTGTAAAAACTGGAGAACCAAGCAGGGATAACAGGGAAGGCACTACAGTGGATCAGGGAATACTAGTCAGGAAGTCAGTAGCGAGTCATGGTACGTGGCGAGGTGTCAGAGTGGGCACCTGTGACCAGCGGGGTCCCACAGGGGTCAGTCCTAAGACCAGTGCTGTTTCTGGTATTTGTAAACGACATGATGGAAGGAATAGACTCCGAAGTGTCCCTGTTTACAGATGACGTGAAGTTGATGAGAAGAATTCATTTGATCACAGGCTGCAGACCTGGTCCAGCAATTGGCTCCTGGAGTTCAACCCTATCAAGTGCAAAGTCATGAAGATAGGGGAAAGGCAAAGAAGACCGCAGACGGAGTACAGTCTAGGGAGCCAGAGACTACAAACCTCACTCAAGGAAAAATATCTTGGGGTGAGTATAACACCAGGCACATCTCCTGAAGCGCACATCAACCAAATAACTGCTGCAGCATATGGGCGCCTAGCAAACCTCAGAACAGCATTCCATCATCTTAATAAGGAATCGTTCAGGACCCTGTACACCGTGTACGTTAGACCCATATTGGAGTATGCGGCACCAGTTTGGAACCCACACCTAGCCAAGCACGTAAAGAAACTAGAGAAAGTGCAAAGGTTTGCAACAAGACTAGTCCCAGAGCTAAGGGTTATGTCCTACGAGGAGAGGTTAAGGGAAATCGACCTGATGACACTGGAGGACAGGAGAGATAGGGAGGACATGATAACGACATACAAAATACTGAGAGGTATTGACAGGGTGGTGAAAAACAGGATATTCCAGCGATGGGACACAGCAACAAGGGGACACAGTCGGAAGTTGAAGACACAGATGAATCACAAGGATGTTAGGAAGTATTTCTTCAGCCACAGAGTAGTCAGGAAGTGGAATAGTTTGGGAAGCGATGTAGCGGAGGCAGGATCCATACATAGCTTTAAGCAGAGGTATGATAAAGCTCACGGTTCAGGGAGAGTGACCTAGTAGCGACTAGTGAAGAGGCGGGGCCAGGAGCTAGTACTCGACCCCTGCAACCTCAACTAGGTGGGTACAACTAGGCGAGTATACACACACACACACACTCACACACACACACACACACACACACACACACACACACACACACATACAAACACAGAAAGTGGCAATGCTTTATTTACAGTGAACAAAGTCAGGTTATTTTTCAATAGTGGTTTGTAATATACCACTGTGGATAAAATAGTTTGACATTTCTTGAGTATTTCTGAGTGAGTTGTTTCTGAATTCATTAATTTTATCGCACTCCAGTACATAATGATGCGGGGTGTGACAATTGTAAACCAGGCAAAGTGGTGATTTTTTAACCTGCCAGAGATACTTGTAACCCAGCCGGGGACGGGCGGTCATAACATCCAAGAGTCTGCTTATTTTGTTGGATGCACCATAGACATGTTGCTCCTCCTGCATGATAGAATGATGATGGACTGACTGGTGTCAGTCACCCTCAGTATTAGGTCAATAAAGTTCAGTTGAAGTTCTTTTCGTATTATTGTTCTCAAATTGCTTACTAACAGCCAAAGATTGTAATCTACTTCCTCTTTGAAGGCATATAACTTAGCCAATTCATAAGTTGTATCATGCATCTGAATACCAATGTGAGATGGAATCCACAGGTGTGGAATCCACAGGTGTACTCCGACTCCACTGTCCACAATCCTACCATACCTGTGTCTGGTTTCTGACACAAGCATGCCACAAATTATTCTTAAGGAGTTGAGAGCATTTATGGATGAGAGAGAATCATTTACAATTAAAGTGTCAGTTTTATATACATGGACACATTGGTGTGCAAGGAGTATGGCAAACAGTTCTGTTTGAAGGGTAGAGGCCCAGTTATTGATGCGTGCTCCAGTTTCCTTATGAGAGCCATCACTCTGTGTGACAACAACAATAATTTGTGAAAGAGTTTGCTGTGTTACTAAGTCATCAATACAGCTTAAGGTACCCAGCTTGGTTTCCAGGCGAAGCTTTGGTTGGGATTTAAGAATTTATTTTTCGGGGGTAAAGGGAAACATAGTGGTTTGAAATGGGGTAATATCCCATGGAGCGGTAAAGTGCTGCTGTTGCCTTACTTGACACGGATCATTTATTTGGTTCAGGTGGAGGTCACTTCCAGTTTTTACGATCCATCTGGAGGAGTGTTCACCAGTGCTGAGGAAAGTTTGGAGGGCTTCTGTACAAGGGTTTGAATTGGCTTGCCTGAGCATATTGACCCCAACAAGGACATTTCTTTCAGTAACACGATCTCTGATGCTTGAGTTCTTTCCGTATATTTAGAATTTTGGCAGTACGAGGGCATCCTATGATGATCGTCATTGCTTCGTTTTGCAGTTTTTCCAGCCCTCCATCAAGCTTCCAGCCAGACACAAGAGCAAGAAGTGGCGCAGCATAATCACCCAATGATCTAATATAAAAATGGAAATACTGTACTGCAATATCTCCACCTCCTACTGAGTGCAGACACTGTGCTGCAACATCCCCACCTCCTACAGAGTGCAGACACTGTACTGCAACATCCCCACCTCCTACTGAGTGCAGACACTGTACTGCAACATCCCCACCTCCTACAGAGTGCAGACACTGTACTGCAACATCCCCACCTCCTACAGAGTGCAGACACTGTACTGCAACATCCCCACCTCCTACAGAGTGCAGACACTGTACTGCAACATCCCCACCTCCTACAGAGTGCAGACACTGTACTGCAACATCCCCACCTCCTACAGAGTGCAGACACTGTACTGCAACATCCCCACCTCCTACTGAGTGCAGACACTGTACTGCAACATCCCCACCTCCTACAGAGTGCAGACACTGTACTGCAACATCCCCACCTCCTACAGAGTGCAGACACTGTACTGCAAAATCCCCACCTCCTACAGAGTGCAGACACTGTACTGCAACATCCCCACCTCCTACTGAGTGCAGACACTGTACTGCAACATCCCCACATCCTACTGAGTGCAGACACTGTACTGCAACATCCCCACCTCCTACTGAGTGCAGACACTGTACTGCAACATCCCCACCTCCTACAGAGTGCAGACACTGTACTGCAACATCCCCACCTCCTACAGAGTGCAGACACTGTACTGCAACATCCTCACCTCCTACTGAGTGCAGACACTGTACTGCAACATCCCCACCTCCTACAGAGTGCAGACACTGTACTGCAACATCCCCACCTCCTACAGAGTGCAGACACTGTACTGCAACATCCTCACCTCCTACATAGTGCAGACACTGTGCTGCAACATCCCCACCTCCTACAGAGTGCAGACACTGTACTGCAACATCTCCACCTCCTACAGAGTGCAGACACTGTACTGCAACACCCCTACCTCCTACAGAGTGCAGACACTGTGCTGCAACATCCCCACCTCCTACTGAGTGCAGACACTGTACTGCAACATCCCCACCTCCTACAGAGTGCAGACACTGTACTGCAACATCCCCACCTCCTACAGAGTGCAGACACTGTACTGCAACATCCTCACCTCCTACATAGTGCAGACACTGTGCTGCAACATCCCCACCTGCTACTGAGTGCAGACACTGTACTGCAACATCCCCACCTCCTACTAAGTGCAGACACTGTGCTGCAACATCCCCACCTCCTACTGAGTGCAGACACTGTACTGCAACATCCCCACCTCCTACAGAGTGCAGACACTGTACTGCAACATCCCCACCTCCTACAGAGTGCAGACACTGTGCTGCAACATCCCCACCTCCTACTGAGTGCAGACACTGTACTGCAACATCCCCACCTCCTACAGAGTGCAGACACTGTACTGCAACATCCCCACCTCCTACAGAGTGCAGACACTGTGCTGCAACATCCCCACCTCCTACTGAGTGCAGACACTGTGCTGCAACATCCCCACCTCCTACTGAATGCAGACACTGTGCTGCAACATCCCCACCTCGTACTGAGTGCAGACACTGTACTGCAACATCCCCACCTCGTACTGAGTGCAGACACTGTACTGCAACATCCCCACCTCGTACTGAGTGCAGACACTGTACTGCAACATCCCCACCTCCTATTGAGTGCAGACACTGTACTGCAACATCCCCACCTCCTACAGAGTGCAGACACTGTACTGCAACATCCCCACCTCCTACAGAGTGCAGACACTGTACTGCAACATCATCACCTCCTACATAGTGCAGACACTGTGCTGCAACATCCCCACCTCCTACAGAGTGCAGACACTGTACTGCAACATCTCCACCTCCTACAGAGTGCAGACACTGTACTGCAACATCCCCACCTCCTACAGAGTGCAGACACTGTGCTGCAACATCCCCACCTCCTACTGAGTGCAGACACTGTACTGCAACATCCCCACCTCCTACAGAGTGCAGATACTGTGCTGCAACATCCCCACCTCCTACAGAGTGCAGACACTGTGCTGCAACATCCCCACCTCCTACAGAGTGCAGACACTGTACTGCAACATCCTCACCTCCTACATAGTGCAGACACTGTGCTGCAACATCCCCACCTGCTACTGAGTGCAGACACTGTACTGCAACATCCCCACCTCCTACAGAGTGCAGACACTGTACTGCAACATCCTCACCTCCTACATAGTGCAGACACTGTGCTGCAACATCCCCACCTGCTACTGAGTGCAGACACTGTGTTGCAACATCCCCACCTCCTACTGAGTGCAGACACTGTACTGCAACATCCCCACCTCCTACAGAGTGCAGACACTGTGCTGCAACATCCCCACCTCCTACAGAGTGCAGACACTGTACTGCAACATCCCCACCTCCTACTGAGTGCAGACACTGTGCTGCAACATCCCCACCTCCTACAGAGTGCAGACACTGTACTGCAACATCCCCACCTCCTACAGAGTGCAGACACTGTACTGCAACATCCCCACCTCCTACAGAGTGCAGACACTGTGCTGCAACATCCCCACCTCCTACTGAGTGCAGACACTGTACTGCAACATCCCCACCTCCTACTGAGTGCAGACACTGTGCTGCAACATCCCCACCTCCTACTGAGTGCAGACACTGTACTGCAACATCCCCACCTCCTACAGAGTGCAGACACTGTGCTGCAACATCCCCACCTCCTACTGAGTGCAGACACTGTACTGCAACATCCCCACCTCCTACTGAGTGCAGACACTGTGCTGCAACATCCCCACCTCCTACAGAGTGCAGACACTGTGCTGCAACATCCCCACCTCCTACAGAGTGCAGACACTGTACTGCAACATCCCCACCTCCTACAGAGTGCAGACACTGTACTGCAACATCCTCACCTCCTACATAGTGCAGACACTGTGCTGCAACATCCCCACCTGCTACTGAGTGCAGACACTGTACTGCAACATCCCCACCTCCTACAGAGTGCAGACACTGTACTGCAACATCCTCACCTCCTACATAGTGCAGACACTGTGCTGCAACATCCCCACCTGCTACTGAGTGCAGACACTGTACTGCAACATCCCCACCTCCTACAGAGTGCAGACACTGTACTGCAACATCCCCACCTGCTACTGAGTGCAGACACTGTACTGCAACATCCCCACCTCCTACAGAGTGCAGACACTGTACTGCAACATCCCCACCTCCTACTGAGTGCGGACATTACTGCAACATCCCCACCTCCTACTGAGTGCAAACACTGTACTGCAACATCCCCACCTCCTACTGAGTGCAGACACTGTACTGCAACATCCCCACCTCCTACTGAGTGCAGACACTGTACTGCAACATCCCCACCCACAGAGCGCAGGTACTGTATTTCCCACTTCCACCACTCAAGTTCATTTATATGTCACCTTTAGTAAAACAACATTGAGCGATTGATCATTATATACATTTTTCCCAGGACAAAATAGTAAAATAATCAAATTAAGCGCTAAACCTTAAAGAGTCTCCAAGACAGATATATAGTAGAATCTTTAAATTAACCCCTAAACGGTCCAAACGTATATATACGTTTGGACCGTTTAGGGGTTTAAGGATATAAACAATAGCCACGTTATCAATTATACGAGGAAGTTATAGAGGCAGGTTGACCAGGACGGATCCTGACCCGGGTCTTCTCCATGCTGTGTCCATCCTGGATGAGTTGTTGGTTGTGGAAATTGATTATTTTGGTGAAAATATGCAAAAATAACACCATTCTCTATTATGTAAATTATTTTTATATTAAGTTTGTTGTGCAACGATTCGTTGCATTTTGAACAAGAAAAAAACTTTATTTTGATAAGCTTAATAATATTAGCCAGTGTAGCCTTTAAGTTTATTGGTAAGTTTAAGTCAGTAACATGGAGTTCAGTTATATTGAAAAGAAGTCATTTCACATGGTCAGTAAATATAACACCCGTGACTGAACTATATATTGATGAGGATACCATTGAATGTAACTCCCGGGTTTTGAATTTACCAAGAGTCTGTTACGTAAATTATTCACTATTAGTTGGCACAGTGAGAAAAAGCGTGGCTATGGTAACCAACCATACCTAACTTAACCTAACCTAACCTAACCTATCCTAACCTAACCTAACCAACCATACCTAACCTAACCTAACCTAACCTAACCAACCATACCTAACCTAACCTAACCTAGCCAACCATACCTAACCTTGTCATGTGGGGGTTCGATACATGGATTGCGTAAGAACACTCATGTAGGCTGGTTGGTACGTATAATTATAACAGAAAGTATGGGAAGAAGCCATGCCGCCCTGCCTCTCTGCTCTCTATCTTAAGACTGACCCACCAGTGAAGCCTAGGGGGTGAGCGGCGTTCAAAAACATGCTATGGTCAACAGCAACATGAACAGTCAGTGATTCACACAGACGGTTGGTAGTGAGTCATACTACTGGTAACTGGTTACTGGTAACTGGTACTACTGAGAGCTCGGCGATGCTAACGTATGTCGTCCCAACATACAGCTAATACAAACTAGAGATGGCAGGCGTACGGCTTGGGCTGATTCTATACAATGTCAAAGTGCACAACAGTTGAACATTATAACATACATAAGTAGAATATTGGAACGGAAGCTTACGTAATTGACTATAATGAAACTTACTGTAATGAAACTGTAATGAAACTGTAATGCATTATAAGGTATGATATAGCACAACTCATCGAATGAGACTCAACATTGGGATTACACAATAGAAGTGATAAAAAAAATTTGATCGATCGATCTGTATTCATGTGATCTACGGATTCTGAGGAAGAAATATAGAAAGAAGTGTTTAACAGAAGCAGACTTGGCGCACTCAAATCTAGACTGTTAAATCTCAGAATTCAGATTGAACATGAACACACAAAAAAAATTCTTGAATATTGATAAGTTGATACTGTAATTATTCATTTAACCCCAACTCTGCTAGGGTGAGATTGACATATGCAGAATGGGTGTCATCTCTGGGAGGATCAAACTCTGTTGCACTGGCTAACTCATGCCGTATTTGAGGCAAATCTGAATTGGTAGTCACAAATGATATTGAGGATTTCTCAATACCTGTCGTGTATGTAGGGAATAACGACATTCAGGTTGATCGTCTGACTGAGTATTAGAGGTAGAGAGTACAGGATCAGGAGGATTGTCAGAGTCTGTCACATACTACTGTCAAGTAATAAAGTACATGTGCAACATCTGGGTATCTTCATTGTAGACGTTTCGCCATTCAGTGGCTTTATCAATACCGATTTTAGTCATAGTCGTGTAGATTCTACACGACTACGGTGCTCTTCACACCATCTCCAAGGTTGAGGGACTGATTACCTCATTTTTGTATATAGTTCTACTGTCTTCAGATTATGTCCTAGAATCTGTATTGATAAAGCAACTGGATGGCGAAACGTCTACAATAAAGTTACCCAGATGTTACACATGTGTCTAAATCATCTTGTCGATATTGTATACCTTTCTTGTGATGGATATGTGGGACATCGGGCCTCCAGCAGCAACAGCCTGGTTGACCAGGCAAGCACCAGACGAGCCTGGCCCATGGCCGGGCTCAGAGAGTAGATAAACTCTCGAAACTCTTCAAAGGTATATCAAAGTGCAACCATAATAGACCACATATGGACCAATATATACTTAAATCAGGGATAATCACAGATAGCACTACAGACCACTATACCTTCCTCCTATTAGTAAGAATAAACAAAGTCTCATTTAGACTCCATGACGAGGCCTTAAGGAAGTTCACAGCTTACCTAGAGACTGTTGATTGGCCTATCAATGGTATTGATGACTGGACAGACATCTTTCTTAACAAATTACTTAGACTATACAACAAACATTGTCTTATAAAAACAAAACAGATCACAAACAAACGGCTTGGTTGCACCATTCTGAAATCCATTGACAAGAAACACCAATACAAAAAGCAATATAGACAGGGCTTAATACACAAAGATACTCTTAAACACTATTCATCAGCTCTCACCAAAGTAATAAAAAAAGCCAAACAACTATACTACTCCAGTAGACTAGAGGAGATATAAAAAAAGACCTGGATTCTAGGGACCCACAAACTGAGAAAAACCAAGAATATTGTCCTAACTAAACCTAATGAAACACCACTAGAACTGACACAGTCAAGATAAACGACTTCTTCTCAAACATAGGATCTAATCTCGCCAGTAAAATCCCACATACCAATGCCCATGCCGGGGACTACCTAGATAATTCCTTCTATCTTGCACCAACTGAGCCCACGGAAGTCATTGAGATCATAAAGTCTCTTAAAAAGAACTCGGGGAATCTGTCTCATGTCCCACCATTACTGTACAAGCGAGCGGCCCATGTCCTTTCGCATGCTATTTCATTACTTTTTAACAAGTCAATAGAGACTAGCACCTTCCCGAAACTACTCAAGATGGCAAGGGTTACATCAATACATAAAACTTAAACAACTATAGGCCAATATCTAACTTACCATTGCTATCCAAAATCTTTGAGAAACTTGTGCACAGGAGACTGTATTCATTTATAACGGCTCAAAACATACTCAAATATCCACTAGGAATTTTTATTGACCTAAGAAAAGCTTTTGACACAAGGTATAAGTTAAGTAGCTACGTATCTTAATGACAACATTCTTCATAGTTACCAATCAGCCTTTAGGAGATCTTATTCAACCGTCATCTCCCTAATTAATCTGATGGATAACATGAGAACTGGAATGTCGATAGGGAACTTCATAAGAATGGTAACCTTAGACTTGCAAAAGGCCTTCGATACTGTCAACCACAATATATTATGTAAGAAACTTCAAGCTATCGGCATAGGCTCCGTAGACTGGTTTAAGTCCTATCTTAACAATAAGAAACAAATTGTCAAAATCAACAAAACAGAATCAGAACCCCTGCCGATAGCATGTGAAGTTCCCCAAGGTAGTAATCTGGGTCCCTCATTATTCCTTTGTTGTTCCTGAATAAACTTACACCTGCTGTCTCTGCTCACCTAGCAGTAAGTACCTAGGTGTTAATAGAATGGTGTGGGTCGCATCCTGGGGGACAATATTAAAAAACTCCAGTGGCAATCAGACAGACAGTCCTCGATGACGCATTAACATTCTTGGGTTATCCTGGGTGGCTAACCTTCACCCAGGGTTAAAAATCCCAACAAATCCATCGCTAGAGCACTCGGCTCACACACTGAGGTTCGGAGTTCGAATCTCCTCCGGTACGGCTGGATAACATTAGAACGTGTTTCCAGAAGACACCTGCTGTGGCCCGGTGGCCTGGTGGCTAAAGCTCCCGCTTCACACACGGAGGGCCCGGGTTCGATTCCCGGCGGGTGGAAACATTTCGACACGTTTCCTTACACCTGTTGTCCTGTTCACCTAGCACCAAATAGGTACCTGGGTGTTAGTCGACTGGTGTGGGTCGCATCCTGGGGGACAAGATTAAGGACCCCCAATGGAAATAAGTTAGACAGTCCTCGATGAGGCACTGACTTTCTTGGGTTATCCTGGGTGGCTAACCCTCCGGGGTTAAAAATCCGAACGAAATCTTATCTTGTCCCTGTTCACCCATCAATTAAATGGGTACCTGGATGTTAGTCGACTGGTGTGGGTCGCATCCTGGGACAAAACTGACCTAATTGGCCCGAAATGTTCTGAATAACAAGCGGCTTTCTATATAGTAGTGTGTCACTGATGTCAGCTAGGACTGTATACCTTGTACATGTACTTGTAGTAAATAAAAATATTCATATCAGTTTTGCATAGTTCCCGCTGACCCAAAGTTTCCTCGAGACACTTATAACAAGTTTTCTTTCAACACTGTCATCGTAAACTTAAGTAGTAACTTTATTTAGACAGGTACACTTACGTAATAACAATTATCATACGTGTGTAAATTAGTCAGGATAACCCAAAAAAAAAATCAAATTATGGTTCTTGACTTAGATTAAATAAACAAAAGCTTCATCGAAGCTTAGTATCTATATAATATTTAAGCACAGAGATTATTTTAAGGTTAAATCAGACATTTTTGAGGTGGAACCTAAATTACCTTAACAGCAAGTTAGTGTGAGTTATTTATGTTATTGTTCCTTTCTCTGTTATTAAACAAAACAAACAAATATATAAACATTCATCTTCTTTCAACAAACCGGCCGTATCCCGTATCTACAGGTACATATATAAGGTATACAGTCCTAGCTGACATCAATGATATACTACTATATAGAAAGCCGCTTGTTATGCTGAGCATTTCCCGCAAATTAGATAAGTTTTGAAGATTGGGACACTTATGCAAAATATCAGTTTTGTCCCAGGATGCGACCCACACCAGTCGACTAACCCAGGTACCCATTTTATACTGATGGGTGAACAGGGACAGCAGGTGTCTTATGGAAACACGTCCCTAATGTTTTCCAGCCGTACCGGAGATTTGAACTCCTGACCTCAGTGTGTGAGCTGAGTGCCCTAGCGATCGAGCGACGGGACACGAAAAAGTTTCTCTTTTTAACTTAAGTAACGTATACAGGAGAAGGGGTTACTAGCCCCTTGCTCCCGGAATTTTAGTCGCCTCTTTCGACATGGATGGTTTACAGGGGAAGAATTCTGATCCACTTCCCCATGGAGAACATTTTTATTTTCAAAATATACATTTAGGAGATTAAGACATTTATTTCGGGCTGACTAATACTAGAATGTTACATAGTTGTACCGTAAGTTAGATTATTTTGAATATTTAGTAATGTTCTATTGTTCAATTTCTTAACCTTGTTCATCGACACCTTGCCTAACCCTTCTAGGGTAGGGTAGGTGCCTGAGCCCGAGCCTTTAGCTCACAAGACTGTCATTCCCATTTGCCCCCTTGGGGCGGGGATGGCAGACCAGAGAGGCCTAGCTTGTGGCTAGGCCTGGGGACAGTTGGTCCCAATGATGAGGAGGTACTTGTGCCTCCTCCAATGGGAGACTTAGGTCTCAGACACTCCCTAAAGAGGGAGCCAAAGCCGGGCCACCACTTGGAAAAGGCCCGGGCCGGGAGAATACCGGCTAATCTTCAATAATAATAAAATAAATAATTAACCTTGTTGGACGGAAAGAAGACGTCGGGTACGGCAATACAAACTGGACTGGAGATTCATAAGGATTATCTACTGGAGGAAGACTGGAAAACAGTGTGTGTTGTGTTCGCAAATCTGTGTTAGTTTACGCACAGATTAGCGTCGTTCCTGGTGATCCTTGGACTGTGTTCAGTGCTTCAGAGCAGTGAGCCACGAGAGGGTGGCTACGGGCCCCGACTGGAGCTCTGTGCCTCACAGCTCTGCACCCAGTGTGGGCAGCTGTGAGGTCACAGGCAGCAGCTCTGCTGCTGGCTCTGTCCCCACACCTACAGTCACCATGACAGATCCAGGAGAACGGCCTAAACGTTCATTGGAATGCGGGGACGAGTTGGAGGACGACGTGGGGCAGGTGGGAGCCCCCACCAAGAAGGCAAAGGATGAAGTGGAGACTACTGTATCTACCAATCTGCCACTAGGTTCGTCGGCAGCCCCTACCCAAGGAGACTTGCGCCCCCAGATGGCCATAGGGGTCGTGGAAGGAAGCCAGGAGGATGTAGCTCCTGAACTGGCAAGGATGGAGCCATCCCAGGTCCCTATACCAGTTGCGCCGGCGTCCACAGTTGACGGGGACTGGCTGACTCCACGTGGAAGGAGGAATTCCCGCTCAGCTCGGGCACAAGCAACCAGGGCCTTCAACAAATTCAAAGTTCCCAACTACGGGTTTGTAAGGTATCTGGAAGGTCTACCCCGCCTCAAGTTCCACTGCGAGTTTACTCTCAGGAACGAGGTTCTGGTCATACCTCGGGATGAAGACTCTTATGAGGAGTTGAAGGGGCTGGTTGTGACGCATCCCAGCATGGTGGAACTGGTTGCTTCGGAGAGGGTGTACAAGGGGGTGCTCTTACACGTCCCTGTGCCCCTCCCACTGGACCCCATTTTGGAAGTGCCCAATATTGTCAAGGCGGAGTGACTCACTGCAATGGTGAACAAGGTGCCCACCCGCCAGGTGCTGATCCACCACAAAGGTCCACTTCCCATGCACCTGGACCTTGGGGTCTGGGGAAGATTCAAGACCCGACCATACCTGTCAGGCCCCGTACAATGCTTCAACTGTCAGGGGTTCAATCATATTGCAGCCACCTGCCAGTGAGAGAAGAAGTGTGGTGTGTGCAGCAAGGCACACGACTCGAAGGACTGCATTGCAATCCTCAAACAGCCAACTGGCGAAGCCCTTCGGCCAGAGCCCAAGTGTGCCAACTGCTCAAAGAGGCACCATGCCTGGAACCAGAGCTGTCCTGTGATGGTGCAGCACTGGGAGCAGGTTTGTCATCGGAACGACCCGACAGCCCCGACGTCACCCAGCCTTGGAACTGCCCAGCAGCAGTCAGTATGGGCTCCAACCACGGTTCCCCAGATACCGCAGGAGGGCAATATCAGGGAGTTCCCAGCACTGGGCTCCCAGCGGTGGCATCAGGGGGCAGGCACTGGTTTGCAGCAGCGCGGTCAACTGCGGGGTCAGATGGCAAGGTGCAAAGAAGACAGAATCATTGGGAAAAACAGCCACAGGCCAGGCACATTGCCCAGCAGGTCCCAGCTGGGCACCAACATTCCTTGCCATACCACCAGCAGGCCTCTTCTCAAGGGCAGGCCCCTACTGTGAGCGGCAGAGGTTTCCCGCCGGGGGACCCGGAAGCCCATGGCCACTCAGGCTGGGCTCAGGGTGCACCCAGCTTATGCTGCTGCAGTGCCGACAGCCACCCAGACATACCCAGTGACCCAGCCCCGACTCGACGGGTCGTCCAGCTCAATGCCTGCAGAGGTAATGGTCGAATCATTTCCGGATCGACTGAAGAAAACCATCGGGGTCGTCTCAAAACTCCTCTGTCGCCTGCTGCCGTCGGCGGAGGACAGGGGCGCCTGCAGGCAGCTCCTGTCATGGATGCTGGGCGTGGTCCTACTGGACAGGAAAGACTCAATGGAGCTTCAAGCCATCATCCAGGAGTCCTTCCAGTCCGTGATGGAGGAGGCCCCGGAGTCGCCAACAATGGATGACGAGTCCCAGGCAGAGATGGAATCAGTGGGCCACCTCTGCGGCCCTTGAATATCCTCCAGTGGAACATTTGTGGGCTGCAGCAGAAAATTCACTTAGTGATTGAAGCTGCAGTTCAGGATGAGGTTGATGTCTTCCTGTTCCAGGAGACACTCACCAATTCGTCACGTCAAATGCAGCCACGTATTCCGGGATTCTCGGCCTACCTTCAGCGCCTGGAAGTGACTGGCAGGGGCACAGCGATCTACATCAGGACCACTATCCCTCATTCAATCTCCAATAACCCCATCAACTGTGGGGAGGGCATAGAGGTTCAGGCTGTCACCCTACACCTAGCGGATGGACCTCTCGTGGTTTACAATATTTACAGAAGCTCTCGGTACACCCTTGACATTTCAGAGGTGGCAGTACTCGCCCCACAGGAGGGTCTTGTTGTGGCTGGGGATGTCAATGCCCACCACCCAATACTTTCTTCTGTCTCTCCTACCAACGCAGCTGGGAGGCACCCTGCGGCTGTGCTGGAGGAGGTCCCTGAGATCGCCCTCCTCAATAATGGTGAAACAACCCATCACCACGGTGGCCGCTTGGACGTCACACTCATCTCTAGGTGGTTGCTCTCGAGCGTGAGATGGGAGGTCCACCCCTGTCTCACCAGTGATCACTTTGCAGTGGTCACCACACTGATGGTCCAGCGGTGCCCGCTCCCCACACCTACCCCCAGATGGAATCTAAAAAAGGCCGACTGGCAGTGCTTCCAGGAGGTCATTGAGCGCTGGTGGGCAGAGTCTCCTCTTCCGGAAGACCCAGATGAGGCGGCTCAAAGCTTGCAGGTGGCCTTCACATGTGCAGCTGAAGCAGCCATACCTAAGATTACAGGCGGAGGGTCATATAAACGTGACTGGGGGTTTTACAATGAGGACATCAGGGAGCAGAACCACCGCATCAATGTCGTACGCATGATGCACAGGCGTAATCCCACGGTTGAGTCCATGCGTCTGCTCAGGGAAGTGGTGCAGCATGCACACCACATCTCACACAGGGTCTGGCAAGCTAAATGGTACTCCTCCACCTTATCTGAGATTTGGACCAAGTTACGATTGGCCACTGGGCAGCATTGCAGTGTGGCTCGGTTGCACCCAGACCTCGCAATGGAGGCAGAACGTCTGGTGGACCTTTTCACCTCCAGAGCGGCCATGGCTCAACTGCCTCAGGATCTCCAGGACCTCCAAGCCACCCTCCTTCCTAGAAGGATGATGGTGATCCAAGCGGCATGCCAGGCTAAGGACGTCACGGATGAATACTTCACCGACCAGGAGCTCCAGGCAGCCTTCGCATCTCATCGGGACACTTCACCGGGGCATGATAGTATCATCTATGACATGATCACTCGGTCTGGCCATTCTGGACATTCAGCTGTTCTGGGGGTCGTCAACCGGACTTGGCGAGCTGGCAAACTCCTTGTCGTATGGAAGGAGGCTGACATCATACCGATTCCTAAGCCTGGGGATCCTGGCAGTGTGAGACCCATCTCCCTCACCAATTGCATCTCGAAGGTGTCTGAAAGGATGGTGTTGGAGTGCCTGAGGTGGAAGTTTGGCCCTCCTCATAAACACCTCTATGGCTTCACCAGAGGAGTGGGCACTTTCGAAAGCCTTACCACTCTACTGGCCGGCATTGGGTCGGATGCCCAAGCCCACATTGTTGTCTTTCTTGACCTCGAGAAAGCTTTTGAGCTAGCCAGTGCACCTGCCATCCTCTCACTCTTGGCCCACAGGAGGGTTAAAGGCAGGCTGCTTTCATGGCTTCGTTCCTATCTCCAGGACAGGTGGGCCCGGGTACGTTTCCAGGGGCATGCCTCTTCTCTCAAGACCCTGGACAATGGCACTCCACAGGGCGGGGTGCTTAGTCCCACCCTGTTCAATGTACTGATGCACCAGCTGGTGTGCCTGCCTTTCTCCAGAGGCACCATCCTCCTCAGCTATGCCGATGACCTGGCACTTGTCGTACCTAGGAAGCGCCAGCTTTTGCAGCGTGCCCAGGAGGACCTCGATCTGCTGGCTTCCACTTGCCATCACTTGGGGCTCCAGATATCTGTGGCAAAATCCAAAGCCATGATCCTTCGCACCAGGGTGCCCAGTCAGAGGCTGTGCATCCTGGGCATCGACCTGGAGTGGGTTCACAGTTATAGGTACCTTGGCATCTACATTGACAGGCACCTCACCTTCCAGAAACATGTGCCACATTAAAGAGAGGGCTCTGCAGAGGGTCAGGGCATTGAGTGCCATGGCCAACCCTAGGGTTGGGGCCAGCCTCGAGGTCATGAGGTTGTTCTACATCCAGGCAATACGTTCCCTCGTTGACTATGGGGCACTTGCTCTGGTTCACGCCAGACCCACAAACATCAAACCCCTCTGTGTCATCCAGAACACAGCTGTACGGGCCATGCTGGGGGCTCCTAGGTGGTTGAGGTGCAGCTACAGACTCTTGAAGACAGGATCCAACTGGTGGCTGCCAAGAGGATCGCAAAGTATCTCCGACTCCCAGGGGCTGACAAACTGATGAGAGATTTACAGGTCCGCCAGGGACAGATCATTCCACTGCATCCCGGCCGCCGATGGATGTGGTGGGTAGCAGATGCCACACGGAAGCTCCTGCCCATGACACTGCTCCAGGCGAGAGACTGCGACAGACTGGCAGCGAACTACACGGTGCCACCCCCTTGGGCGCCAGAGCACTTGACAACCCTACCAGACAGCAAGAGACATTGCACCCAGGACATTCTGCAACGACTTGCCTCGGCTAGCATTGTGGGTGCGCAAGTCCCAGGGTGTGTGCCATATTGCACCGATGGCTCCAGAGACCCAGTGGCAGGCTGCACAGCTGCTGGGATATTCCACAGCAATCTGACAGCAGGTTGGCGCCTCCCAGATCATTGCACCATTCTCCAGGCCGAATTCTTTGCCATCCAACAAGCTCTGCAGCATGCTCTTGCAGACCATCAGCATCTCCCCATCATCCACGTTGATTCCAAGGCAGCGATCCAAGCGCTTATGCACAGAGAGCCAAAGAACAACATACACTTAATCACATCCATCCAGGGTGACCTATAGACTCTCATGGCCCAGGGTCGCAGGGCTACCATCAACTGGATCCCGAGCCATGTGGGTATCCCTGGCAATGATGCTGCAGTTGAGGCTGCTAGGACTGCAACCCTCGAGGCACAGCCACGTGCTGCAATCTCCATCAGCCTCAGCCAGATTGTGCTGTGGGCTGCCGGTGCAGTCAGGCGCCCATTCCCTGACCCTGGGGATTCACAGAGCCTCTGTTGGTATGTCAGGGCGACCCACAGGGCGCCCCCACCAAGTATTCGGACACAGTCCAGAGAACTGAGGGTGCATATCCACCGCCTTCGCTTAGGGTATCCCACCACTGCGAGGATTGTTGAACTGGCACGAGAGGAGCTCTGGGCCCATTGTGACCAAATGGTTCCAAAGCCCTTGGTGCACTACCTGTTAGACTGCCCGGCTACGATGCCCCTTCGCTGTAGACACTTCCCAATGACCCCAGTGGGGCAGGCCCGAGAGGATGAGGCAGCACATCTTGTATACTTAGCTGTCAGGGACTTGGAAACCTTGCTTCCAGTCATTGGACGTCATCCGCCCCCCCCCCCCCGCTGAAGTTGCTGCGAGGGCCTGCTTTGGGACTCCATTGCACTGCACACCAGCCACTGTTAGTGCACACTAACGTTTGGTACGTCATCTGGCCATAGAGCCGGTGGGGTACCCCCCCCTTCCTGCTGAAGACCTGTCACGCAGGTGCAAGTGAAGATAAACAACACTTCCCTACCCGGGGAGCCAATGCCGGGTCACCAAAATGGAAGAGACCCGGGCTGGGATACCATACCGGCGAATCAAATAGAATAGAATAGAATAGAATTAATCTTGTTGATCGACACCATGCCCAGCCCTTGTAGGGTAGGGTAGGGTAGGTGCCTGAGCCAGAGCTTGTAGCTCACAAGACTGTCATTCCCATCAGTCCCCTTGGGGCGGGGATGACAGACCAGAGAGGCCTAGCTTGTGGCTAGGCCTGTGGACAGTTGGTCCCAAAGATGAGGAGGTACTTGTACCTCCTCCCATGGGAGACTTAGGTCTCAGACACTCCCAAGAGGGAGCCAAGGCCGGGCCACCACTTGGAAAAGGCCCGGGCCGGGCCAGGCCGGGAGAATACCGGCGAATCTTTAATAATAAAATAATAATTAACCTTGTTTAAGTTTTGTTCCAGTAATCTTCTAGTTTTGCTCTCTTTAGGCTGCATTACTGTTGTGTATGTACTCTGGTGTGTGTACTCTGGTGTGTGTACTCTGGTGCGTGTACTCTGGTGTGTGTGTACTCTTGCAGTGACCAGTATAACTGGTGTGTGTACTCTTGCAGTGACCAGTATAACTGGTGTGTGTACTCTGGTGTGTGTACTCTTGCAGTGACCAGTATAACTGGTGTGTGTACTCTTGCAGTGACCAGTATAACTGGTGTGTGTACTCTGGCAGTGACCAGTATAACTGGTGTGTGTACTCTTGCAGTACTCTGTACTCTTGCAGTGACCAGTATAACTGGTGTGTGTACTCTTGCAGTGACCAGTATAACTGGTGTGTGTACTCTTGCCGTGACCAGTATAACTGGTGTGTGTACTCTGGCAGTGACCAGTGTAACTGGTGTGTGTACTCTGGCAGTGACCAGTATAACTGGTGTGTGTACTCTTGCAGTGACCAGCATAACTGGTGTGTGTACTCTTGCAGTGACCAGTATAACTGGTGTGTGTACTCTGGCAGTGACCAGTATAACTGGTGTGTGTACTCTTGCAGTGACCAGTATAACTGGTGTGTGTACTCTTGCAGTGACCAGTATAACTGGTGTGTGTACTCCTGCAGTGACCAGTATAACTGGTGTGTGTACTCTTGCAGTTACCAGTATAACTGGTGTGTGTACGCTGGCAGTGACCAGTATAACTGGTGTGTGTACTCTTGCAGTGACCAGTATAACTGGTGTGTGTACTCTTGCAGTGACCAGTATAACTGGTGTGTGTACTCTGGCAGTGACCAGTATAACTGGTGTGTGTACTCTTGCAGTGACCAGTATAACTTGTGTGTGTACTCTTGCAGTGACCAGTATAACTGGTGTGTGTACTCTTTCAGTGACCAGTATAATTGGCGTGCGTACTCTGGCAGTGACCAGCATAATTGGTGTGTGTACTCTTGCAGTGACCAGTATAACTGGTGTGTGTACTCTTGCAGTGAGCAGTATAACTGGTGTGTACTCTTTCAGTGACCAGTATAATTGGTGTGTGTACTCTTGCAGTGACCAGTATAACTGGTGTGTGTGTACTCTTGCAGTGACCAGTATAACTGGTGTGCGTACTCTGGCAGTGACCAGTATAACTGGTGAGTGTACTCTTGCAGTGACCAGTATAACTGGTGTGCATACTCTGGCAGTGACCAGTTTGTCTGGTGCGTCTACTCTGGTAGTGCCCAGTATAACTGATGTGGGTACTCTGGTAGTGACCAGTATGATTAGTGTGTGTACTCTGGCAGTAACCACTATGACTGACGTATGTACTCTGGTACTGACTACTATCACTAGTGTGTGTACTCTGGTAGTGACCAGTATGACTAGTGTGTGTACTCTGGCAGTGACCAGTATAACTGGTGTGTGTACTCTTGCAGTGACCAGTATAACTGGTGTGTGTACTCTGGCAGTGACCAGTATAACTGGTGTGCGTACTCTTGCAGTGACCAGTATAATTGGTGTGTGTACTCTGGTAGTGTACAGTATGACTGGTGTGTGTACTCTGGTAATCACCAGTATAACTGGTGAGTGTACTCTGGCAGTGACCAGTTTGATTGGTGCGTGTACCCTGGTAGTGCCCAGTATAACTGATGTGGGTACTCTGGTAGTGACCAGTATGACTAGTGTGTGTACTCTGGCAGTAACCACTATGACTGATGTATGTACTCTGGTACTGACTACTATCACTAGTGTGTGTACTCTGGTAGTGACCAGTATGACTAGTGTGTGTACTCTGGCAGTTACCAGTATGACTGGTGTATGTAGTTTGTCAGTGACCAGCATGACTGGTGTGTGTACTCAGGTAGTGTACAGTATGACTAGTGTGTGTACTCTGGTATTGTACAGTATGACTGGTGTGTGTCTGGCAGTGACCAGCTTGGCTGGTGTGTGTACTATGG
Source organism: Cherax quadricarinatus (assembly GCF_038502225.1). Classification (NCBI taxonomy): domain Eukaryota; kingdom Metazoa; phylum Arthropoda; class Malacostraca; order Decapoda; family Parastacidae; genus Cherax; species Cherax quadricarinatus. The sequence continues at coordinate 36,041,997 of NC_091305.1, forward strand.
CACTGACCACTATGACTGGTATGTGTACTCTGGCAGTGACCAGCATGACTGGTGTGTGTACTCTGGCAGTGACCAGCATGACTGGTGTGTGTATTCCAGCAGTGACCAGCATGACTGGTGTGTGTACTACAGCAGTGACCAGCATGACTGGTGTATGTACTTTTGCAGTGACCAGCATGACTGGTGTGTGTACTCTGGCAGTGACCAGCATGACTGGTGTGTGTACTCTGGCAGTGACCAGTATGACTGGTGTGTGTACTCCGGCAGTGACCAGTATGACTTGCGTGTGTACTCTGACAGTGACCAACATGACTGGTGTGTGTACTCCAGCAGTGACCAGCATGACTGGTGTGTGTACTCCAGCAGTGACCAGCATGACTGGTGTATGTACTTTGCCAGTGACAAGCATGACTGGTGTGTGTACTCTGGCAGTGACCAGCATGACTGGTGTGTGTACTCCAGCAGTGACCAGCATGACTGGTGTGTGTACTACAGCAGTGACCAGCATGACTGGTGTATGTACTTTTGCAGTGACCAGCATGACTGGTGTGTGTACTCTGGCAGTGACCAGCATGACTGGTGTGTGTACTCTGGCAGTGACCAGTATGACTGGTGTGTGTACTCCGGCAGTGACCAGTATGACTTGCGTGTGTACTCCAGCAGTGACCAGCATGACTGGTGTATGTACTTTGCCAGTGACCAGCATGACTGGAGTGTGTACTCTAGCAGTGACCAGCATGACTGGTTTGTGTATACTCCAGCAGTGACCAGCATGACTGGTGTGTGTGCTCTGGCAGTGACCAGCATGACTGGTGTGTGTACTCCAGCAGTGACCAGCATGACTGGTGTGTGTGCTCTGGCAGTGACCAGCATGGCTGGTGTGTGTACTCTGGCAGTGACCAGCATGACTGGTGTGTGTACTGCAGCAGTGACCAGCATGACTGGTGTGTGTACTCTGGCAGTGACCAGTATGACTGGTGTGTGTACTCCAGCAGTGACCAGCATGACTGGTGTGTGTGCTCTGGCAGTGACCAGCATGACTGGTGTGTGTACTCTGGCAGTGACCAGTATGGCTGGTGTGTGTACTCCAGCAGTGACCAGCATGACTGGTGTGTGTGCTCTGGCAGTGACCAGCATGGCTGGTGTGTGTACTCTGGCAGTGACCAGCATGACTGGTGTGTGTACTCCAGCAGTGACCAGCATGACTGGTGTGTGTGCTCTGGCAGTGACCAGCATGACTGGTGTGTGTACTCTGGCAGTGACCAGCATGACTGGTGTGTGTACTGCAGCAGTGACCAGCATGACTGGTGTGTGTACTCTGGCAGTGACCAGTATGACTGGTGTGTGTACTCTGGCAGTGACCAGCATGACTGGTGTGTGTACTCTGGCAGTGACCAGCATGACTGGTGTGTGTACTGCAGCAGTGACCAGCATGACTGGTGTGTGTACTCTGGCAGTGACCAGTATGACTGGTGTGTGTACTCTGGCAGTGACCAGCATGACTGGTGTGTGTGCTCTGGCAGTGACCAGCATGACTGGTGTGTGTACTCTGGCAGTGACAAGTATGACTAGTTTACTTATTGCTTTCTTTACGCATTATATTTGATTCTCATTATTCTACTTGTTTATCTTCCATGTTTCCTCTCCGATGTTTCTCTTCTTGCGCTTTGTTTAGCCAAACTCCCATTTTTTTTATTTTTGGTAATTTTCAATAACTTTCACCTGCAGCAGCCAGAATTTTTAGCCGTAAATTTATTGTTTTAATGTGAATCTTGACACATTTCCGGGTGATGGAATCTATTATCTTTCTTAAAGTGACGGTCCATTGTTTTTAGCTCTCTTGTATTGTCTTGTATTGTCTTGGATGTTAAGAAATCTTATTTTAACCCATGTTTACATAATCAATGGGCGTAGTATTTATATATGTTGCCCATGCTAACACCATTTACGAAATTTTTCTGTAATTTCTGTATGTTTCTGTCTCACTGATTTATGCCAATTTCTAAGTGATCAGTTATTCTTCGATTCTACTTACGACACTCCTGGTTTTCACTGGGTTTGTTCTGCACCGCCTCCTGTTTCTATCCGTTGTTATGGCAGTGTATAGACCGGGTACCTGACCGTCAATTATTTTCCATAGATATAATAATATTAATAATAATAATAATAATAATAATAATAATAATAATAATAATAATAATAATAATAATAATTATTATTATTATTATTATTATTATTTTTTTTTCTACAAATCCATTTAAAATGTATACAGACCTTGCTGACATTGAGATACTACTATACAGAAGTGTTATGCAAAACATTTCGGGCAAATTAGGTCAATTTTGTTACCAGGATGCGACCCACACTAGTCGACTAACACCCAGGTACCTAATTTACTAATGGGTGAACATGGACAGTAGGTATGTTAAGTAAACACGTCCTAATGTTTCCGTCCGTACTGGGGTGAACCTGTGTGCGTGAGGTGAGTGCACTAGCACTCGAGTTACCTTTCTATGTTACTGAATAGAGTCCAAGTGTTTTCAGATGTTCCCGGTAGTCTTGATGTCTGACTGACTATACTTAAAATAAACGATGTCTATAAATATTTTCTTGCATGATCTTTTTTGCTGTGAGCACAAAACAATATTTCAGATGTGCGAGAACAAGTGATCTGAATAGTGTCATCATTGGCGTGACTTCACTTGTTTTAAAACTTTCATTATTCATCCTGCAATTTTCCTGGCCTTTCCCGCCTTTGCACTATTTTTCTCTAAATGATAACTTAACTGACCTGTCGTTTAATAAGTTAACATTTGTCTTCAGTCATCACTGTTATCATATTTGTGTATCGTTCCAGTCACGGTATTGTGCCTTTTTTTGTTATTTGAAAATTGGGTTGAAGGTTCAAATCTGGAGCTTTGTGTCTGTGTTGTAAAACATAATAAATGATTTCCCACCATGTGCTATTTACCAGCAGTGTTTTCCTAATACTGCTCGTATTGTAAAAAATAAATGTTTACAAAGAATTTTCACATAAAAAAAATGATTTACAGGAAGATTAGCACTTGGCGTCTCAAGAAGCAGGTTGGTACTTTAACAGTATTGAAGAAGGAGAGAGAACATCAGTTTCGGTTTCTACTGCTCTGAAAATAATGATCTCGCTGGTAACCATTTAAATGTTAACACAAAAATAGATGTCCGCTTAAAACAGACACTCGGTAAATCACACAGTTGTTCAGTCATCCTCTGGGTATAACATACCACTGACATACTGCTAGTTATAACTGGTGCGTCTTCAGTGTGAGGAGTGAAAATATGCGAGTATAATGTAGTTTGGTTAATGCTAAGAAGTATATTTTGCCTATCTGATAGAGCAGCACCACTTAAAAGTTCGTCTACAATCGTGACTCAAAGAATCCGACACAAGAAAATAGTTCATGGGAATTCTGCCAATTTCTTCGAGGAACTGTGGCATCAGTGCAGGTGTTGGGTATGCCACTGACAAGGTGGACACAGGGCATGGAGAAAAAAATATGAAGGTCTTAAACCCTCACATTGCTGAGCGTGGAGTCTTCCTCAGACTGTAGGATTCCGCTCACTTTTTTGTCATCATCAGTGTATGAAATTATTTTAAGCAGAGAGCCAATATCTGAATACGACTTTTATTTGAATTTTGTCTACATACAAGAAATACTGAGAGTTTTCTCAAATTCCCGAACTGCTTTTTATTTTATTCGTATTTTTTCCAATCAGTATGAATGAGTCAGTGTACAACGGCAGGTGGTAACATTACACTTTATTTATATTTAGTTGGATTAGACTAAATTAAATTGCGTTTCTTATAATAAGGTTCGGTAAGTTTGCTAAGGGTCTTTTGGTACAAAATTAATTTTTACATTATCAAAAATGAAAAAAATATATCTTTAAACGTATATGAGAAAATTTTAGAAAGGACTCAATTTTAAATGATTTCTTGCTAACTGACCAGTTTACCTATTCATTTTCGGTCCTACAATCAACTTTTCCATGCACTGTTTGAGGGTTGAATGCTTTCAGCAAGGTTGAGGGTTGAGTGCCTTTAGCAGGGTTGAGTACCTTCTGCAGGGTGAAAGTTTTAAGCAAGGTTGAAGGTTCAGAATCTTCAGCAGGGTTTCCAATACTAAGATTGATATACCTCCTCGTTTCTTTATCTCCCGGTCAATGCTCAGATTGTTGAAATCTAACTGGGCAAACATTCCCTCACGACAGCCATTACCCAGTATCTCTCTTCGTGAATTCAGCTTCACAATCCAATGTAGGTGAACCCAGAGCAGTGTGTTCGACAGTCTTAACGTCTCTGATTAGTTTTCCACTCTGAACGATGATCAGATATCTCTGATTGTCAGTTTCAATAGTCTCCGAGTGGAAAAAACCTGTACAATGTACAATCCCAGCGCAATGTACAATATGCAAGGCACATGTAACTTGCAAACCAGACTACCAGTTGTGTTTACATGTATTCAAATGCACTGAATTTTCAGTCAGTGAATAATATAAACTGGTAGAAACTCACATTGATGGTACATGTGTGTCACTGTCCCCCCTCGTGTGTCACTGTCCCTTCTCGTGCGTGTGCCACTGTCCCCCTCGTGTGTGTGTGCCACTGTCCCTCCTCGTGTGTGTGTCACTGTCCCCCCTCGTGTGTGTCACTGTCCCTCCTCGTGTGTGTCACTGTCCCCCATCGTGTGTGTGTCACTGTCCCTCCTCGTATGTGTCACTGTCCTCCCTCGTGTGTCACTTCCTGTTTCGTGTGTCACTCCCTCCTCGTATGTCACCTCTCGCACTACAAGCCCCAAGTGTTGCAAAATGCGACATCTTTAAGCGTATGTCGTGCCGAATTTATATACTACAGTGGTACCTCGGGATACGAACACCTCCCAACTCGAACAATTATGTAAGTGTATTTATGTAAGTGCTTTTGTAGCTTTTGTAAGTATATTTTTGGGGGTCTGACACAGATTAATCTGATTTACATTATTCTATAGGGGAACAAATTCCTTTGGTATCAGCACTCAAACAGCCATCTGGAACGAATTAAGTTCGTATCCCGAGGCACTGTGCTAGCCCAGGATTCAAACCCATGTTGTACTGGCCCGCCATTGCAAGTGAGAACCACATGACGCCAGGCCAGTACAGACGGCGGGCCAGTGCAACATGGGTTCGAATCCTTGGCAAGGACAGTGTTGATATTGATCAACACCACTAGTTCGTGGTTACAATAATATATATATATATATATATATATATATATATATATATATATATATATATATATATATATATATATATATATATATATATATATATATATATCGTGCCGAATAGGCAGAACTTGCGATCTTGGCTTAAATAGCAACGCTCATCTTGCCATATAGGACAAGTGAAAATTTGTGTATGCAATAATTTCGCCAAAATCATTCTGAACCTAACGATAAAAATATATTTCACTGTGTTTGTTTAGTATTAAATTACTGTAAACAAATCTAAAATATATTTAGTTGGGTTAGGCTAAAATAAATTGAGCTTGTTATAATAAGGTTAGGTAAGTTTTCTAAGTTTCTTTTGGTGCAAAATTATAAATTTTTACATCAACATTAATGAAAAAAAATATATCTTTAAACGTATAAGAGAAAATTTTAGAAAGGATTTAATTTTAAATGAGTTCTTGCTAATTGACCAGTTTTACATATTCGGCACGACATATATATATATATATATATATATATATATATATATATATATATATATATATATATATATATATATATATATATGCAATAAGATCACAGTAAACAGGTGATTTCAGAATATGCAAAACAACCACTCTGAAAGAATAGAGAAATTCCAAGCGCTTTCGTGACTACTCACATTATCAAGGAACTATCACTATTCTTTCAGAGTGGTTGTTTTGCATATATATATATATATATATATATATATATATATATATATATATATATATATATATATATATATATATATATATATATATATATATATATATATATACAAAACTACTATCCAGAGGGCTGAGGAGGGGTTATTGAGATAGTTTGGACATGTAGAGACGATGGAACGAAATAGAATGATTTCGAGTATATAAATCCGTAGTGGAGGGAAGGCAGGGTAGGGGATGGGCTAGGAAAAGCTGGAGGGAAGGGGTAAAGGAGGTTTTGTGTACGAGAGTCTTGGACTTCCAGCAAGTGTGCGTGAGCATGTTAGATAGGAGCGAATGGAGACAAATGGTTTTAGGACTTGAAGTGCTGTTGGAGTGTAAGCAAGGTAACATTTATGAAGGGATTCAGGGAAACCGGCAAGACGGACTTGAATCCTCTAGATGAGATGTACAGTGCCGGCACTCTGAAGAAGGGGTATTAATGTTGCAGTTCTATAACTGAAGAGTAAGCATGCCTCTGGCAAGACAGTGATGGAGTGATGAAAGTTTTTCTTTTTCGGGCCACCCTGCCTTGGTGGGAAACGGCAGATGTGTTAATAATAATAATAATATATATATATATATATATATATATATATATATATATATATATATATATATATATATATATATATATATATATATATATATATATATATATATATATATATATCGTGCCGAATATGTAAAACTGGTCAATTAGCAAGACCTCATTTAAAATTAAGTTCTTTCTAAAATTTTCTCTTATACGTTTAAAGATATATTTTTTATTACTTATTTTAATACAAAAAATAATAATTATGTTCCAAAAGAACCCAAGAAAACTTACCTAACCTTATTATAACAAGCGCAATTTAATTTAGCCTAATCCAGCTAAATATATTTTATGTAAGTTTACAATAATTTAATAATATAGATTCAAAATGACTTTTTCGAAATTATTGCATACACAGATTTTCGCTTGCCTTATTTGGTAAGAAGTTCGTTGCTATTTAAGCCAAAATTGCAGGTGTAGACAGCCTGTACTGTCTGCTAGACAGCCTATGCTGTCTGCTAGATTCATTTGCCGTGGTAATACAGCTATTCTTTAGTCTCCATATTCTTCTTCTTCTTCTTCTTCTTCTTCTTCTTCTTCTTCTTCTTCTTCTTCTTATTATTATTATTATTATTATTATTATTATTATTATTATTATTATTATTATTTTACATGAGTCGTTGATGACATCGTCTTCCTTGGCGATCTGCTTATCGGTCTTAAGACCATGGCAGATCAAAAGATCCGCTTAGGTGCAGCTAAGTGGAAAGCGGATTTTAATGGAGTGGATGTGCCCTTCTGGGGCATACGCTTAGGATCCACTACGTACTCTGTCTCAGAGTATGTACAGTGTCTGGAATCTTTGGAAATCAACGGTTTCTGTAGCAAGTTCTCCCGGAGGTCGGCCTCTTGTCCTGACCAGCCTCACAAGAGAGCTCGTGTCTCGCCACTTTCTGGCCATCAGCTCTCTTTTACCAGTGAAACCCAGCCTGGGGACACCCGGTCTAACTTTCACTCTAACTCTTGCACTGTTGTAGAGGACAACAGTTGTCAAGCCACAGTTTCCCTGTTGGCAGGCGACTGACTCGTGTCATGGCATCAGTGAGCAAAGTTACCGCTTGTACAAAGTATGACGTCAATTTGTCAGCTAATTCGCTCAATCTTGTTACAGTGTATGTGAACAGAGATTTCGAAGGAGAGCACGTTCTAGTCGACAACGAGACGTGCAGAGTGAAGGGACTCTCCCTTGAGTCATCCTTTCACACAGTGCAACATGGTAAGTTGCGAGTCCTTGTCGTTAACATGCACAGACGAGAATTTTCCCTACGGAAGGACACCTCACTCGTGGATCTCGTCAGATTTCCTCTCCCAGTGAGAGTGGAGGGCGAAATCCCAGCTGATCTTGCCAGTGCAGTTCTCCCAGGTGAGTCTGCTACTGACTCTTCCGACACCCGGCCAGTGCAGAAAGATGATCTAGCTATGACAGACTACCCTGAAGAAATTCCAAAACTTCTCCAGGTTCTCAATCGTGCACGTTCTGCAGTCGCGTTAGATGGTGAGTCCATGGGCCTTACCCCACTTATTTCTCACCGTATTCCACTTGATAAAAGTACTAAACTCATTTATGTACCTGCGTATCGCCTGCCGCATCCACAACGAGTCTTCGCCGAAGAACTCATTGCAAGGATGCTCAGTGATGGAGTTACTGAGGAGTCCAATTCCCCGTGGAATGCTCCTATCATCCTGGTCCCCAAGAAAGACGGTACTTGGTGTCCTGTTATTGATTACAGTAAACTCAATGCTTACACGATCCCTGACCGATTTCCATTACCAGTTCTGAATGACCTGTTGCAGAACATCGGTGATAATAAGGTCTTTTCGATTCTTGATCTTCTTCAAGGGTTTTGACAGATCTCCCTTGATGACCAGACCAAAGAGTTGACCGCTTTTCTACGCAGCCGGTTATTATCAGCTCAGTTGCGCTGAAGCCCGATCACGTTCAGTCGTTTGATGATGACGATTTTCCGTACTCTCCTAGGTGGCACGCTCATGGTCTACCTAGATGATTTCATTGTCATGTCGCAAGATGTCTCTACACATCTCATTTAACTTGACAAGGTATTTGGATAAACTAGCTCAGGCTAACCTGAAGGTAAAACTCTCAAAATGTCATTTCCTTAGGAAGGAAATAAAATTTCTGGGTCGGCTGTACAAAAGTTCCCTAGACCTATTATGGCGGATGCAGTCTGTTCCTAATAGGCCTAGCGGGTTTCTACCGCACCTTCATCGCCGGTTTCTCCACCATCGCCGCACCCCTGACATGCCTACTTAAGAAGGACGCCCCTTTTGAGTGAACGTGTGATCAAGAACGAGCTTTTGTTACCCTTAAGAATAAGTTAACATCTGCCCCAGTCCTTAGATTCCCAGATTTTACCAAGGCATTTACCTTGACGACGGATGCCAGCAAAGTTGGCATCTCTGCAGTCTTGTCCCAGGAATCTAACGGTAAGCAACAGCCTATTGCCTATTCTAGCCGCGTCCTTAATAAAGCAGGAGTCAATTTCTCAGTGACCTAGCTAGAAGCTTTAGCCATTGAATGGGCTTTGAGTCACTTTCGAGATATCATCTACCAATACCCCATCAAGATTTGCACCGATCATCTGCATTTGTTGTCTCTTTTCGCTAATAAGAACCTCTCGGGAAAGTATGCTCGAAGGTCCCTTACGTTCCACGACTACAACCCCGATATTTGCTAAGTACCAGCTAAGCAAAATGTTGTAGCTGATGCCTTGTCGAGGCACATAGCATTTGTGAGTGCTGACAACTCGTTCTCCATCGAGGATCTTGAGAGAGCCCAATAGTTGAACCCTGTGTGGTCACCAGTCCTTCAATTCCTGACCAAGGAGGACGCTCGCTCGCAGGTCCAGTCTCCCGTTCCGCTGCAGGACTTTGTAGTCAACCAAGGAGTGCTGTGTCGTGTGGCGCATCTGGTGAACCCTGGCAGAACTGTACACCAACTGTTGATACTGGAGTGCCTGGTACCAGCTACTCTCAGGCTGATCACAATGTCCCAGGTGCAGTGCACCCTGGGAAGGACCGCAGCATCAAACAGGCAAGAATGAAATACTTCTGGCCTAAGATGGCAGCGGAAATTGCCAAGCATGTACACCAGTGTGTTTTATGTCTACAGCACAAGGGTACCGTTACTGGTCCCTGTCCCATTCTGAAGTATCCCATTACCAAGGAGCCCTAGGAGAAAACTTCTGTCCACCTGTTGACGAACTTCTCGACGTCGGAGAAGGGTAATATACACCTGCTTGTAATTGTAGATAACTTGACGCAGTACTGCAAGTTAGTACCCATTCCAAATAAAATGGCAGAGACAGTCGCAAACACTTTCCGTGAGCATGTCGTTCTTTGTCATACCTGACCACGAGTTCTTCTGTCAGACAATGGGTTGGAGTTCATAAATGCCACTATGCAGGATCTCTGTTCCAGCTTTAACATTCACCAAGTGCCTGTAGCTCCACGCCACCCTGCGAGTAATGGCCTTGATGAACATACAAACCGCAAAGTCCTAGAGGTGCTCAGAGTAACCGTTAACCCGAGTTGTACTACATGAGATGAGGTTATTCCAGATGTTCAGTGTACGTTAAACTCTTCCCTCAACAGCTGAATTGGTGAGACACTTCATTTTGCCTTGTACGGCTACTCTCAGTAGTACCAGTTACCAGTAACCAGTTACCAGTAGTATGACTCACTACCAACCGTCTGTGTGAATCACTGACTGATCATCCTGCCAGCAATGGGTTAGCAGAACGAACCAATAAGAAAGTACTTGATGTCTTGAGAGCCACTATCAATCCCAACAGTGAAACTTGGGATGAAGTTATACCTGATGTGCAGTGTGCTATAAATTCTGCTTACAATGTTTCTATAGGTGACACCCCATATGCATTGTACGGTGTAGATAAACGTTTGCCTTATGAATTGCTATATTCTAATCCAAAACCAAATTACAACCCTGATTTCAAAGCAACTCGTACCAGCTTGGCTCAAAGCGTCTTTAGAAGAATCTGTGAAACACTTCATAAATCAACAGCAGAATTTACAAGAGTCACAAACACTCGAGCAAAGCCGTCCGAAATCAAAGTAGGCTCGAGAGTTATGCTGACTAACTTTAACAAAACGTCTGCAATGCCTAAGCTTGATCAAAAGTTTGTTGGTCCTTATCGAGTAGTTGAACATATCACTGGCAATAAGTATAAGGTTAGAGAAATTAGTACTGGTCAGTATAAAGAATCGCATTTAGATCATTTGAAGTTAGTATGTGATGATAATGATGTTCCTACCCAGACTAATGTGACAGACTCTGACAATCCTCCTGATCCTGTACTCTCTACCTCTAATACTCATTCAGATGATCAACCTGAATGTCGTTATTCCCTATGTACATGACAGGTATTGAGAAACCCTCAAGTATCATTTGTAATTACCAATTCAGATTTGCCTCAAATACGGCATGAGTTAGCCAGTGCAACAGAGTTTGATCCTCCCAGAGATGACACCCATTCTGCATATGTCAATCTCACCCTAGCAGAGTTGGGGTTAAATGTAAATAACCTGCATAGATGAATAATTACAGTATCAACTTATCAATATTCAAAAAAAAAATTTTTGTGTTCACATTCTCTCCGAATTCTGAGATTTAACAGTCTAGATTTGAATGCACCAAGTCTGCCTTTCTGTTAAACACTTCTTTTTATATATTTCTTCCTCAGAATTCGTAGATCACATGATTACAGATCGATTGATCAATTTTTTTTATCACTTCTATTGTGTAATCCCAATGTTGAGTCTCATTTGATGAGTTGTGCTATATCATACCTTGTATTGCATTACAGTTTCATTACAGTAAGTTTCATTATAGTCAATTACGTAAGCTTCCGTTCCAATATTCTACTTATGTATGTTATAATGTTCAATTGTTGTGTACTTTGACATTGTATAGAATCAGCCCAAGCCGTACGCCTGCCATCTCTAGTTTGTATTAGCTGTATGTCGGGAAACATATGTTAGCATTGCCAAGCTCTCAGTAGTACCAGTTACCAGTAACCAGTTACCAGTAGTATGACTCACTACCAACCGTCTGTGTGAATCACTGACTGTTATTCACGTTGCTGCTGACTATAGCATGTTTTTGAACGCCGCTCACTCCCTAGGCTTCACTGGTGGGTCAGTCTTAAGATAGAGAGCAGAGAGGCAGGGGGCACGGCTTCTTCCCATACTTTCCGTTATAATTATACGTACTAACCAGCCTACGTGAGTGTTCTTACCCAATCCATGTATCGAACCCCCACATAACACTACGACAAGCGTTTACCATACAAAATTCTGTTTGCTTCACCTCAACCTACTACGACACTGATAATGCCAGTGTGGTTAAGATCCGGACCACACAGCTCGTTTTTCAACGAGTATGAGCGAACCTTATGAAAGCTACAGATAGGTTCACATCTGATCGCAACATCCACGGTAAGGCAAACTAAGTGAAACCAGGTTGAAAAGTTATGTTGCTCGACCCGACGCAGACCCCAGGTATGCATAAATTTGTTACCAAATTTGTTGGTCCTTACAGTGTCCTCCGACAGCTCTGCGGCAATAAGTTCGAGGTAAGGAAGATTGCTACCAGAACTATCAAAGAAGCTCACCTTGACCACATGAAGTATATTGACCATGTGCAAGCCGAAGCAGAACTGGAGTCATGTTCGTTGCACAGGCACAATCAGACTCATCCCAGCGACAACCCATCTACTTCTTCACCCGATACTCCTAAAACTGATGACAGTTTTGAGACCCAGGACAACAGTGCATTTCTCTGACACTGACGTACCTACTGACTTGTCCAACTCCTACGCTAACTACGCTATCTGTTTGCTTGCAGAAATGGGTATTAATGCACACACACATTGTATAGTTAGTTAACAACAGAGTCAGTCAGGGTGGACATCTTGTAAATATGTAAATTATTTTAGAAGGGCACTCGTAATATAACGAATTCCATGGAAATATTGTTATTGTAAGTATTTGCACCCAGTGTGTTCCTTAAAGCTTGTATTAAATTAAGGTCACGGCAGTGCCGCCCTTATGTCAAATGTCACACCTTAGGAAATGCTACTGTCAGTCATTGTTTGCAGATGTGAGGATGGCACAGTGTCTGGGATGAGTAGTCAAGCCTGATGTTTCAGCCCTGTAGACAACTTGTATATAGAAGATTTTTAGTTCCAGTGCTGACGTCTCCTGGCTCCGTCCTCAGTCAAGCTGTGCAGGCACGCCAATTTTCTCTTCCCTCGGGAGGGGAGAGTTTTTATTAGGCCTGCCAGATTTATGTCCATTTTGATTTTCGGGTGAGCGAAAGCCAGTCCCTCTTGGGTTAACTATTGTATGCAATTGCCTTTCACACCTTCATGCCCACCAGTATTGTCGTGTTGAGACTGCACGAGGTGCATCGCCGAGCGAATGAAGACAGCCTGTACTGTCTGCTAGACAACCTATGCTGTCTGCTAGATTCATATGCCGCAGCACTACGGTGCTGCCCTCTCTAGGCCTGGCCAGGTCAGTGAGAAGCGATTAGAACATCCAACGTGAGTGTTATTACCCAATCCACGTTACCGAACCCCCACACATGACAGATCAACATAATTCCCTTCCACGGTCTGACTTTCAGCAACCCCCTCACTCTACCCGCTCCGTATCCACCTGTCGATTAATAAACAGGTGACTAATCCATGACCGTTTCCTGCAACCCTTCCACGCTACCCCTTCTAGTAACCTTCAAGTAAGCTCGGCACTAAACAGCTGAACACTAATAACAGCGATAACGCAAATTTTACTTATTTGGCACGACATATATATATATACAAATATATATATATATATATATATATATATATATATATATATATATATATATATATATATACAAATATATATATATATATATATATATATATATGGAGGAGGGGTGTTAATGTTGCAGTTTAAAAACTGTAGTGTAAAGCACCCTTCTGGCAAGATAGTGATGGAGTGAATGATGGTGAAAGTTTTTCTTTTTCGGGCCACTCTGCCTTGGTGGGAATCGGCCAGTGTGTTAATAAATAAATAAATAAATATATATATATATATATATATATATATATAACAAGCGGAATTTATTTTAGCCTAACCCAACTATATATATACAATATATATAGTGAAATATATATATATATATATATATATATAAGTAGTGATGAATGCGGCTGAGTGGTCTCTGCGGCTGAGTGGCTCAGGGCTGAGTGGTTCCCTTTCCTGAGTGGACTCCCATGCCCCCCCACCCACTACCCCCACCCACGACCCCCACCCACGACCCCACCCACGACCCCCACCCACGACCCCCACCCACGACCCCCACCCACGATCCCCAGGGGCTGAGTGGCATCTAATGAAAAGGGCTGCAGCTGAGAGCTGTATTCCTGAGTGGACTCCTTTTCACACCTTTATGCTAATGACCTTGACCTCGCCCTCGACCACCTCACCCTCGACCACCTCACCCTCGACCACCTCACCCTCGACCACCTCACCCTCGACCACCTCGCCCTTGACCACCACGCCCTCAACCCCCTACCATGCCCTTCAACCCCTCCCCAACCAACGCCCCCTGGTGCACAGCGTCGTCCGGATCGCCCCCGCTCCTTGATTTTTTTTCCGATTTTTTTCAAATTTCATTTTCTTATGTTCTCCATCTCCTCGGATCAAATTTTTGAGGTTCCCCCTCCCACTTTCACCCCATCCCAAATTTTTTCGATTTTTTTTTAATTTCTCATGATCTCCATCTCCTCGGATCAAGTTTTTCTCGATATCAATAATACGAAGACTCCATCTCCTCGGATCAAGTTGTTTGGATTCCCCCCTCTGGGGGTAAGCATTCAAAATGGACTCCCACTTTCACCCCAAATATTCCTGCTCTACTTCCTTGGATCAAGTTTTTCTCGATAATACAAAGACTCCATCTCCTTGGATCAAGTTTTTTCTCGATATCAATAATACAAAGATTTTCCCCCCACACCTCTCACCATCCACTTCTACCCTCTATGTCCAAGTATTTCTACTCCATCTCCTTGGATCAAGTTTTTCTCGATAATACAAAGACTCCAATTCCTCGGATCAAGTTTTTCTCGATATCAATAATACAAAGATTTCCCCCAGCATCCACTTCTACCCTCTGTGTCCAAGTATTTCTACTCCATATCCTTGGATCAAGTTTTCTCGATATCAACAATACCAAGACTCCATCTCCTTGGATCAAGTTTTTTTGGATTCCCCCCCTCTGGGGGTAAGCATTCAAATGAACTCCTCCTATGGGGCATGGTACTTTCTCTTACTACAGGTCTAAACATGAGTGACGTCACCCCACTTGTGTTTACTCGGCGGTCAGTGACGTCACGTGATGACCTCACACATACAGGCTGAATCTTGTCGACTTCCCCCTATGTCAGTGACGTCACGTGATGACCTCACACATAAAGGCTGAATCTTGTCGACTTCCCCCTATGTCAGTGATGTCACGTGATGACCTCACACACACACAGGCTGAATCTTGTCGACTTCCCTCTACACATTTTTCACTCTTAACCCAGGATAACCCAAATAATTTCACATTTTTTTCGTTAATACCCACAACAATCCACAATTTCTTTACAAAATACAACACAAGCCTAGACATTTTTCTCGTTTTAACTATTTCATCAGAAAAAGTCACCACAACACTTACAACTTATAACCACTTTTCGATAAATTCACTAGTCACAATTTTACATATTACGAAGTTAATACGCACACACACACACACACCTAACTTTACTTTGAACACCTTCAAAACACTCATAAATCATTTGAATACTCACAAAAGCACCTTTGAACATTTCCAAACAACACTAAAACATTTCCAAGACAACATTTTGAATACCCCCAAATAAGATTTGACATCTCTAATTTATCTACACTTACATATTTCATTAAATTACAACTCATCCCCCAAACTCCTCCCTCATTCTCCAGATTTTTACAACAGTATCACAAAAACTAACTCAGACACTTTACTTTGAACAACACCAAAAACACCATCAATTACCTTTGAATACTCCAAAAACATCATTCGAACACCCCCAAATCACCACTGAATACTCCCAGAACACCTTCATAAATACTCTTGCACATCATTTGAACACCGTCAAAAACACCTTTGAATAGTCTCAAACACCATTTGAGTACTTCCCAAATACACCACTGAATACTACCAAAACAGCACCGAATACTGCCGAACACCACCAAAATCACCATAAACTAAGATCAACATCACAGACTAATACCCATTTTCACACAAATCCTCTCAAATCACTATAACCAAGACGATTACCAATTTCTATGAGTATACTCACCTCCAACTAAGATATAACATGAGCGCAAAAAACATGAACACAAACAAAACACACACGAACACTTACAACAGAATCACCTCTTTTTCGGTATCTCTAGTTCGACAACAACGCCCACAACCCACAACTTATAACCACTTTTTCGGCATCACTAGTTCGACAACAACACCCACATCCCACAATACCCACATCCCACATCACCCATATCCCACAACACCCACAACAACAACCCACTTATAACATCTTTTCGGTATCTCTAGTTCGACAACAACACCCACAACCCACAACACCCACATCCCACAACACCCACAACAAACATCACCCACACCCCACAACACCCACAACAACAACCCACAACTTATAACCACTTTTCAGCATCTCTAGTTCGACAACAACACCCACAACCCACAACACTCAACCCACAACAACAACCCACTTATAACATCTTTTTTGGTATCTCTAGTTCGACAACAATACCCACAACACCCACAACCCACATCACCCACAACCCACATCACCCACAACCCACATCACCCACAACAGCAACAACCCACTTACCTGGAGTTTACCTGGAGAGAGCTCTGGGGGTCAACGCCCCCGCGGCCTGGTCTGGGACCAGGCCTTCTGGTGGATCAGAGCCTGATCAACCAGGCTGTTGCTGTTGGCTGCACGCAAACCAACGTACGAGCCACAGCCCGGCTGGTCAGGAACCGACTTTAGGTGCTTGTCCAGTGCCAGCTTGAAGACTGCCAGGGGTCTGTTGGTAATCCCCCTTATGTATGCTGGGAGGCAGTTGAACAGTCTCGGGCCCCTGACACTTATTGTATGGTCTCTTAACGTGCTAGTGACACCCCTGCTTTTCATTGGGGGGATGTTGCATCGTCTGCCAAGTCTTTTGCTTTCGTAGTGAGTGATTTTCGTGTGCAAGTTCTGTACTAGTCCCTCTAGGATTTTCCAGGTGTATATAATCATGTATCTCTCCCGCCTGCCTTCCAGGGAATACAGTTTTAGGAACCTCAAGTGCTCCCAGTAATTGAGGTGTTTTATCTCCGTTATGCGCGCCGTGAAGGTTCTCTGTACATTTTCTAGGTCAGCAATTTCACCTGCCTTGAAAGGTGCTGTTAGTGTGCAGCAATATTCCAACCCAGGTAGAACAAGTGACCTGAAGAGTGTCATCATGGGCTTGGCCTCCCTAGTTTTGAAGGTTCTCATTATCCATCCTGTCATTTTTCTAGCAGATGCGATTGATACAATGTTATGGTCCTTGAACGTGAGATCCTCCGACATGATCACTCCCAGGTCTTTGACGTTGGTGTTTCGCTCTATTTTGTGGCCAGAATTTGTTTTGTACTCTGATGAAGATTTAATTTCCTCGTGTTTACCATATCTGAGTAATTGAAATTTTTCATCGTTGAACTTCATATTGTTTTCTGCAGCCCACTGAAAGATTTGGTTGATGTCCGCCTGGAGCCTTGCAGTGTCTGCAATGGAAGACACTGTCATGCAGATTCGGGTGTCATCTGCAAAGGAAGACGCTTATAACATTTTTTCTGTATCTCTAGTTCGACAACAACACCCACAACCCACAACACCCACAACCCACAACACCCCACAACACCCACAACCCACAACACCCCACAACACCCACAACCCACAACACCCCACAACACCCACAACACCCCACAACACCCACAACAACAACCCACTTATAACATCTTTTTTCGATATGTCTAGTTCGACAACAATACCCACAACCCTCATCACTTACCTATTTATTCACAATTTTTCCTCTTTCGATACAATTTTTCCCCTTCTTTTTATTGAATCTTAAAATGTAATACACATTCCTCCCTACATTACTAAAATTCTAATAAAATCCTCTCCTTACCCATCTCCTTGTATCCACATAAATTGATAATATACTCACAACTAATCATCTCACTACCCAACTACTACAACATGTTTCTACACCCTTCATTCTTTTCCAATGCATCATAACTTTTCACTTCTATAATTTCTTTTAAAATATTCACACATTACCTTTATTTTCAGTAAAATCCCCCCCCCTATATTTCATTAAATTTCTAATACAACCCTCCCCATACACCTCTCCATCTCACCCACATTTCTTCACATCCACTCACCCGTTTCCCAACACACCTCTTCAGAACAAACACAAAAATCACATTTCACATCCACAAATGCATCTCATCACCCATCTCAAATCCACTAAAATCACTGTAACCAAGATATTCACAAAATTCTATGACCACCTGACACACACACAGACAACTCACTTTATTTTGAACACTACCAAAAACACCAACAATTACCATTGAATACTCCAAAAACATCATTCGAACACCCCCATCATTTTTTTTTATAAATATATCACGAACACATCCAACTAAGATATGCTATAAATCACATTTTTAGCCACATTCCCTCGATTTCGGTAATATGAACAAAATGATTGGGATAACATTAGAACATTTCCAAATTACGTTGGAGCACATTCAAAAATGTTATGGAACACTTCCAAAATACAGTAGAGTACTCCAGAATTACTTTGAACGTCTCCATTTTTGGATATTTCCAAAATTAGTTTTGGAGACTTTATCTTAAAATCGAACATTATTTTTCTTGTTGGTAAACACACTCAATGGTAGAAATATTCACTCGAGAGACTCCTTGAGCTTATATGGCTTACCTCAAAGTATTGCATCATGATTTTTTTACAATCCCCTCCAGCGACGCCATGAAATGATGTTCACACCCAAGGTAGATTTAAGATAATCATCTCTTTCCAGACCAACTGTGTCCTCTTGTGCTAAAATTTGGTGAGGTCACAGGGCTGACAGACACCATGAAATTAACTTAAATGAGATATAACATTTGTATTCTACCTCAATACTTTTTTCATGGTAAGGTTTGATTGATTTAAAATTCATCATGTCTTAAAAATTTTTATTAAACATTTCTCTTTTTAATGAATGAAACATCATATATTATTAATCTTGGTGTAACAACACGCTCTAAACATCATAAATCCTTCCCTCTAAGTCTTGTTCTTCCAAGCCCCGTCACATCGGTACCTGTAAATTTTAATATTTTTTTTATTTCATTAGCATATAATGGGGAGAATTTTGCATCATCACCTGTAAAAGTTATAAACCAACTAAAAGTTACATATTTTTTTCACTATCCCAAACATATGCCTCTCAAGTGTTGCATCAGTATTCTTCTTGTTAACTTAAATATCTTCCCATTATTGACTTAAAAGCATTATCATACTGTGTCCCATTATTAACTTAAATGAATTAAAAGCGTCTTGTTAACTTAAAGGATGTAAGTATTATGGTAGACATGATTCTTGGTGTTCAGGTAGAGAGAGAAGGCCGAAATGGTAAGTGACACATTTCACAAAGAGGTAAATATGAGTTATATATATTAGTTCAAATATATATCTCTCTCTTCAAGTTATAATTACTTCCTCATAATAATTTAAATGAATTAAACCACTGATACAAGGTAAATAATTTTTGCTTACCTCATGAGGGATACCAAGCACTTCCTTCAATTCTAGAAGATAATAACTTCGAATCATCTTCTAATTCTTGACCTTGGTTAATGTTTTTCATTTCTTCTTTGACAACCATTGTTGTACAAATACCTTCTTCCTTAAATTTCATTATCATATCTTCGAGTATGGGTTTATAATGTGTATTCCAGATATAATCATTTGAAGTTTCATACCTCCCAATACCTTTCAGAAAGATAACCTCTCTTATATTTTTATTGCCTTTCACACTTTTTATGACTCTCTCAATGGATTCCTTGAAATATCTTATCCTGTCTGCGATAGTATCTTTCTTTAAACCATACACCAAATGGGAATCTCTTGATTTTTCAATTAAATTTTGAGAAATGGTATTTTCCTCCAATGGTCCAGCAATACGAAATTGGCTTATTATGGCTGCTAAATAAGGAAGATTCAATTTTCTTTGATCCGGTGAAGGTTCAAACTCGATAACAGTTCCAGGAGTATCACGATCTTCAACTCTGCATCTTCTCAGATTAAATAATGGTTCTCTACTCTGATACACATCAGCATAAGGATATTTCTTACCCAAATAATAACTTGCACCATATCCTTTTATAGCAACACAATTCGCATGAAAAATAATGCAGATGTTGTCACGACAATATTTTTCATCGTACAATTTTCCTTCTTCAATGTTGCAAAATTCCAACCAAGGAAGATCTTTCACCGTTTCACAAATAACAATGAAATCGCCAAGTTTCCCCATATTAGATGCTTTCCATGCGGTTCCCGGACAATGTCTGGGGGTGACTTACACACAACTCTCCCATACACATAAAGAGTTGCTAAATAGTATTAAATGAAAATTTCATTAAACTTACCTAAACTAGGATCAGCCATTTCAAAATCCATTTTCATAATTAATTTTTTGAGCTTTGGTATAATAAAAGTTTGAGATAAATGACTACTCCATTCACATTCTCTTAACAATAAATTTTCCAATATTTCTTCACTCCATCGTTGAGTCATTTCTCGTACCTCAGCTACAATCACTTCTTTTGAGAGAACATGTTCCGCATCAACTCTTTTTTGAATGGGTTCGACTCTCTTAATTGTATATAACATTTCTATAAACACCACACTAGTATGTTTTGTCGCAACCACCTCCATATTTCTTCTTCTGCTCAAGTGATTCCTTACCATTTCACTCCAAATATTTATACCAAAAATTTCAATCATTGTCATCATCAAATATCATTTTTTTTAATAATACAAATACACATTACAGGGGATTTCTTCAAAGCATATATATTATCCATTGTATATTTCAAATAATATGTTTAGCCATTGTTAACTTTCCTTATTTTCAGTAAAAAGAAATATTCAGACAATATTTTTTTTTGGCAACACTTACTACTTGCTTGTGACGTCACTATCCAGCACCATGTTAAAACAGGATAGAACAGGTATCTTCCCCTTATTAACTTAAATGAACTAAAAGCATGACATCACGATACTCATTGATCAAATTATCTTACCTTTAATTGTCTTCATGCATTTCCAAGTATGTACCATCGGTATAGTAATAACAAGTCATAATACCATTGAAGTAAGTTATGATTACACTCTACAGGACCCAACAAACGCATTACCAATTCCAATCATTTGCTAGAAATCAACACACTTGGCGAAGTTCCCCTATGGGGGTTTGTTCATCTATCATCCACGATACAACTTTTTCTTGCTAAGATCACTTCCTCTGGATATTAAAGGTTTATATTCATTCCACTTAAGATTC
This sequence comes from Cherax quadricarinatus, assembly GCF_038502225.1. Classification (NCBI taxonomy): domain Eukaryota; kingdom Metazoa; phylum Arthropoda; class Malacostraca; order Decapoda; family Parastacidae; genus Cherax; species Cherax quadricarinatus. The sequence continues at coordinate 36,063,324 of NC_091305.1, forward strand.
TTCACCTCACCAAAGAAATCCAAGAAATGTTTAACTCTCCCCATCCTGTATGACACTAAACTCGTGTAGGTTCATTCACCTATCGTCATGGTGATGCCACGTAGTGTTTTTCATGGAACAAATTTCTCTACACATATAGTTATAAAAACTACTAACTCAACAACCCTCGTGGTGAAAAGAGTATAAGAAGACACATCTGTATTGAGTTACAAGAGTATTTAGATGGAGACTTCAGATCTACATAAGTTCCCTGGACTGTAAAAATTCAAGTGAGATTTTTGTTATAGTCTAAAAAAAAAAATCGTGCTAGAGTTATCTTGTATTTAAGTTAACAAGAGGAAAAGTTCATTTAATAAGTGGAAGTTACATATGAAAAATTTGTTACAGTTGCAAAAGTGTCTACACATCACTGATCTGATAAAGAAATGATTAATTCGATAGAAGACCTTGATCACAACCCTCCAAAACTAAGGAAGGTGACTGAACAATATCTCACCGATGAAGAAATGCTTATAGCAATGGAAGATTTTGAACGTGAGTTTTTAATGAGATATTATTGAGTAAATTCACCCACAATGTAATTTTTAGAAATTCTAATGAGAAATATTTTTTTTAATTTGTTGAGTAACAAACTTAATTTTTGGGATATAATACTATATTTTATCAAAATTACAGGTAAAGAAGCAACAAAAGATGAAGAAAAATATCTTTTGTTAATGAAAGGTAATATTACAAAAGATTTTAGCGGCAGTGATTAAATTCTTTTAGTACAACAAGCAAATTGTTGTGCTGTTAAATTGAAAAAGGGAGGTCTTGCTGATGCTTTAAGTCAGGTTTTACCACTTAGCAATCCATATTTATTTAGATCACCTGGATGTCATAAAGCAAATCTAGCTAGTGAAGTCACTCGTGATAAATTTGGGATCATTAAATTTGTAAATAATGGAAAAAATAACCCCATGATTGCCAATATGTTCGCACAGTATGCAATGGGACCTCCACATAAGTATTATATGAACTGTAAAGTTGATAAGTCCTACTATAATACATGCAAATATTTAGATACAAAGAAAGCTCGTGAGATTATATTCAAAGAGTGCATGAATGATCTTGTTAAGCGGTTATTAACAGATCCCAATGGGATTATAATGGAAAAAGTTGTGTTTCCAGAAGGAATTGGATGTGCTTCATCCGGAAGTGATTGGCATGCATATCTTAAAATCATTCATGATTTTGCAAAGGAATTAAAAAAACGTCGTAGAAATATTGCTATCATTATTGTAAAATATGACAAATAAAATATCTCTATAATACTTTTTTTTGTTTTATTCACCATCACTCTAAAACCTTATTAGGCAACTGAATAGAGATCCTACGTCTGGCAGGAATGGTGATGAGTATAAACATCTCTGATCTTTGTTGTTCATACATTAGTACCTCTTCCACCAGGGTGCGACTAACCATCTCAAGAAAATGGAGACAGACAATAGGATGGAAAAATATTTTAAAATTGAAGAAGGAAAATTACACGATGAAAAATATTGTCGTGACAACGTCTGCATTATTTTTCATGCGAATTGTGTTGCTATAAAAGGATATGGTGCAAGCTATTATTTGGGTAAGAAATATCCTTATACCGATGTGTATCTGAGTAGAGAACCATTATTTAATCTGAGAAGATGCAGAGTTGAAGATCGTGATACTCCTGGAACTGTTATCGAGTTTGAACCTTCACCGGATCAAAGAAAATTGAATCTTCCTTATTTAGCAGCCATAATAAGCCAATTTGGTATTGCTGGACCATTGGAGGAAAATACCATTTCTCAAAATTTAATTGAAAAATCAAGAGATTCCCATTTGGTGTATGGTTTAAAGAAATATTCTATCGCAGACAGAATAAGATATTTCAAGGAATCCATTGAGAGAGTCATAAAAAGTGTGAAAGACAATAAAAATATAAGTGAGGTTATCTTTCTGAAAGGTATTGGGAGGTATGAAACTTCAAATGATTATATCTGGAATACACATTATAAACCCATACTCGAAGATATGATAATGAAATGTAAGGAAGAAGGTATTTGTACAACAATGGTTGTCAAAGAAGAAATGAAAAACATTAACCAAGGTCAAGAATTAGAAGATGATTCGAAGTTATTGTCTTCTAGAATTGAAGGAAGTGCTTGGTATCCCTCATGAGGTAAGCAAAAATTATTTACCTTGTATCAGTGGTTTAATTCATTTAAATTATTATGAGGAAGTAATTATAACTTGAAGAGAGAGAGATATATTTGAACTAATATATATAACTCATATTTACCTCTTTGTGAAATGTGTCACTTACCATTTCGACCTTCTCTCTCTACCTGAACACCAAGAATCATGTCTACCATAATACTTACATCCTTTAAGTTAACAAGACGCTTTTAATTCATTTAAGTTAATAATGGGACACAGTATGATTATGCTTTTAAGTCAATAATGGGAAGATATTTAAGTTAACGAGAAGAATACTGATGTAACACTTGAGAGGCATACCTGGAGTTTACCTGGAGAGAGTTTCGGGGGTCAACGCCCCCGCGGCCCGGTCTGTGACCAGGCCTCCTGGTGGATCAGCGCCTGATCAACCAGGCTGTTGCTGCTGGCTGCACGCAAACCAACGTACGAGCCACAGCCCGGCTGATCAGGAACTGACTTTAGTTGCTTGTCCAGTGCCAGCTTGAAGACTGCCAGGGGTCTGTTGGTAATCCCCCTTATGTGTGCTGGGAGGCAGTTGAACAGTCTCGGGCCCCTGACACTTATTGTATGGTCTCTTAACGTGCTAGTGACACCCCTGCTTTTCATTGGGGGGATGGTGCATCGTCTGCCAAGTCTTTTGCTTTCGTAGTGAGTGATTTTCGTGTGCAAGTTTGGTACTAGTCCCTCTAGGATTTTCCAGGTGTATATAATCATGTATCTCTCCCTCCTGCGTTCCAGGGAATACAGGTTTAGAAACCTCAAGCGCTCCCAGTAATTGAGGTGTTTTATCTCCGTTATGCGCGCCGTGAAAGTTCTCTGTACATTTTCTAGGTCGGCAATTTCACCTGCCTTGAAAGGTGCTGTTAGAGTGCAGCAATATTCCAGCCTAGATAGAACAAGTGACCTGAAGAGTGTCATCATGGGCTTGGCCTCCCTAGTTTTGAAGGTTCTCATTATCCATCCTGTCATTTTTCTAGCAGATGCGATTGATACAATGTTATGGTCCTTGAAGGTGAGATCCTCCGACATAATCACTCCTAGGTCTTTGACGTTGGTGTTTCGCTCTATTTTGTGGCCAGAATTTGTTTTGTACTCTGATGAAGATTTAATTTCCTCATGTTTACCATATCTGAGTAATTGAAATTTCTCATCGTTGAACTTCATATTGTTTTCTGCAGCCCACTGAAAGATTTGGTTGATGTCCGCCTGGAGCCTTTCAGTGTCTGCAATGGAAGACACTGTCATGCAGATTCGGGTGTCATCTGCAAAGGAAGACACGGTGCTGTGGCTGACATCCTTGTCTATGTCGGATATGAGGATGAGGAACAAGATGGGAGCTAGTACTGTGCCTTGTGGGACAGAGCTTTTCACCGTAGCTGCCTCGGACTTTACTCTGTTGACGACTACTCTCTGTGTTCTGTTAATGAGGAAATTATAGATCCATCGACCGACTTTTCCTGTTATTCCTTTAGCGCGCATTTTGTGCGCTATTACGCCATGGTCACACTTGTCGAAGGCTTTTGCAAAGTCTGTATATATTACATCTGCATTCTTTTTGTCTTCTAGTGCATTTAGGACCTTGTCGTAGTGATCCAGTAGTTGAGACAGACAGGAGCGACCTGTTCTAAACCCATGTTGCCCTGGGTTGTGTAACTGATGGGTTTCTAGATGGGTGGTGATCTTGCTTCTTAGGACCCTTTCAAAGATTTTTATGATATGGGATGTTAGTGCTATTGGTCTGTAGTTCTTTGCTGTTGCTTTACTGCCCCCTTTGTGGAGTGGGGCTATGTCTGTTGTTTTTAGTAACTGAGGGACGACCCCCGTGTCCATGCTCCCTCTCCATAGGATGGAAAAGGCTCGTGATAGGGGCTTCTTGCAGTTCTTGATGAACACAGAGTTCCATGAGTCTGGCCCTGGGGCAGAGTGCATGGGCATGTCATTTATCGCCTGTTCGAAGTCATTTGGCGTCAGGATAACATCGGATAGGCTTGTGTTAGTCAAATTTTGTGGCTCTCTCATAAAAAATTCATTTTGGTCTTCGACTCTCAGTCTGGTTAGCGGCTTGCTAAAAACTGAGTCATATTGGGACTTGAGTAGCTCACTCATTTCCTTGCTGTCATCTGTGTAGGACCCATCTTGTTTAAGTAGGGGCCCAATACTGGACGTTGTTCTCGATTTTGATTTGGCATAGGAGAAGAAATACTTTGGGTTTCTTTCGATTTCATTTATGGCTTTTAGTTCTTCCCGCGATTCCTGACTCCTAAAGGATTCTTTTAGCTTAAGTTCGATGCTTGCTATTTCTCTGACCAGTGTCTCCCTGCGCATTTCAGATATATTGACCTCTTTTAGCCGCTCTGTTATTCTTTTCCGTCGCCTGTAAAGGGAGCGCCTGTCTCTTTCTATTTTACATCTACTCCTCCTTTTTCTTAGAGGAATAAGCCTTGTGCATACATCGAGTGCCACCGAGTTAATCTGTTCTAGGCATAAGTTTGGGTCTGTGTTGCTTAGTATATCTTCCCAGCTTATATCGGTTAGGACTTGGTTTACTTGGTCCCACTTTATGTTTTTGTTATTGAAGTTGAATTTGGTGAATGCTCCCTCGTGACTAGTCTCATTTTGTCGGTCTGGGGCTCCATGCATACATGTCTGAACCTCAATTATGTTGTGATCTGAGTATATTGTTTTTGATATGGTGACATTTCTTATCAGATCATCATTGTTAGTGAAGATGAGGTCTAGTGTATTCTCCAGTCTTGTAGGCTCTATTATTTGCTGGTTTAAATTGAATTTTGTGCAGAGATTTAAAAGCTCGTGTGAGTGTGAGTTTTCATCAGAGCTGCCTCCTGGTGTTATTACTGCAACAATATTATTTGCTATATTCCTCCATTTTAGGTGCCTTAAGTTGAAATCCCCCAGGAGCAAGATGTTGGGTGCAGGAGCTGGAAGATTTTCCAGACAGTGGTCAATTTTTAACAGCTGTTCCTGGAATTGCTGGGATGTTGCATCCGGAGGCTTGTAGACTACCACAATGACTAGGTTTTGGTTCTCGACCTTTACTGCTAAAACTTCCACTACGTCATTTGAGGCATTAAGCAGTTCTGTGCAAACAAGTGACTCTGCAATGTACAGGCATATGTTTGGGATAGTGAAAAAAATATGTAACTTTTAGTTGGTTTATAACTTTTACAGGTGATGATGCAAAATTCTCCCCATTATATGCTAATGAAATAAAAAAAAATATTAAAATTTACAGGTACCGATGTGACGGGGCTTGGAAGAACAAGACTTAGAGGGAAGGATTTATGATGTTTAGAGCGTGTTGTTACACCAAGATTAATAATATATGATGTTTCATTCATTAAAAAGAGAAATGTTTAATAAAAACTTTTAAGACATGATGAATTTTAAATCAATCAAACCTTACCATGAAAAAAGTATTGAGGTAGAATACAAATGTTATATCTCATTTAAGTTAATTTCATGGTGTCTGTCAGCCCCGTGACCTCACCAAATTTTAGCACAAGAGGACACAGTTGATCTGGAAAGAGATGATTATCTTAAATCTACCTTGGGTGTGAACACCATTTCATGGCGTCGCTGGAGGGGATTGTAAAAAAAATCATGATGCAATACTTTGAGGTAAGCCATATAAGCTAAAGGAGTGAGGATTGTGTTTCTATCCAGAAATCGAGTGAATATTTCTACCATTGAGTGTGTTTACCAACAAGAAAAATAATGTTCGATTTTAAGATAAAGTCTCCAAAACTAATTTTGGAAATATCCAAAGATGGAGACGTTCAAATTCTGGTGTACTCTACTGTATTTTGGAAGTGTTCCAATATATTTTTGAATGTGCTCCAACGTAATTTGGAAATGTTCTAATGTTATCCCAATCATTTTGTTCATATTACCGAAATCGAGGGAATGTGGCTAAAAATGTGATTTATAGCATATCTTAGTTGGATGTGTTCGTGATATATTTATATAAAAAACGATGGGGGTGTTCGAATGATGTTTTTGGAGTATTCAATGGTAATTGTTGGTGTTTTTGGTAGTGTTCAAAGTAAAGTGAGTTGTCTGTGTGTGTGTCAGGTGGTCATAGAATTTTGTGAATATCTTGGTGTTACAAAAAATGCGATTCTAAAAGCTTAGAGATCTCCAGTGAACACTAGAAAGGACTGCCCTTCTAGCATCCAGCCTGTTACTGGGTTTTCGTAACAAGTAGTCAGTATCCTTGTTCAATTATCCATTAGAATTCAGTATAATTCAATAGTGCTTCAGGATTACAACTGGTAGGCTACTAACTAGAGAAATTAAAATTTAATAAATTTATTAAGTCTAGAGGTATATTATCAAATTAAATTATATTAAATTAATCACAGTAATCAAAATAATATCACTTCTCTTGAGTACAATATTATTGTGCTGAAAGCACATATCACATTTATAATTCTTAAGTACCATCTGGTACATTAACATTTAATAAGATATTACAAATATGTACAAGTAAGTTTGTGTGTATGTGCTCTAAGTAGTTTGCTAAGTCTCAAGACTCAACTAGACTTAAACAAGTGACTGACAAAGTCCTCAAATAAACTAACTTCTTGACCAACTGGCAACCAGAACAGTCTGCTTGAACAATAAAAAGAATGCTAAGCCCAATAGCAATATAACAAGCAACTGCAACACAGAATCAGGAACAAGGAGATAATATAATGACACTAAGTAGGGACCATCTGCAGATCCTCCACAAAAGTCACAAAACTCCCATACTACTGAATCTAAGTTCAGCATAAGAAAATCCCCGACTGTGATAATACACAGATACCAGTACAAGTTAGGTGAGAAGCTACAGCTCAGGACCTGAGTTGCTCAGAGTGTCTATGTGACACACAACCTCAGTACAACGTCAAAAATCACTAAGTCTATACAATGTTCTGTGAACAGAGTTCTACAGGACTAACAAGAATAATGAGACAGACAATCTGTCCAACCACCAAGAGAGTCTAGACCAGACTGAATACTTTAGGCTAGGTGAGGACACCCCCCTCCCCCTCGATCACGTGATAGCTCCGTGGACAGCTGTCGCTCAGAAGCCGGCAGAGTAACGAGCAAGGAGCGATAATTACAGTAGTTAGACAATCAAGACTTGAACTGAGCACATAATATGTTACATCCTACCTAACAAAGGAAGCTACGTCAAATAACAATATAAAGCAATACATTTACGATTTAGCTATTATTGCAAATATAAGCAATATAAAATTAAATGAAAAGGTAATAATTATATATATACATAATAATCATTGCAACCCATTCAGGGGTTGCAACACTTGGTTACAGTGATTTTAGTGGATTTGAGATGGGTGATGAGATGCAATTGTGGATGTGAAATGTGATTTTTGTGTTTGTTCTGAAGAGGTGTGTTGGGAGACGGGTGAGTGGATATGAAGAAATGTGGGTGAGATGGAGAGGGGTATGGGGAGGGTTGTATTAAAAATTTAATGAAATATGGGGGGGGGGGATTTTACTGAAAATAAAGGTAATGTGTGAATATTTTAAAAGAAATTATAGAAGTGAAAAGTTATGATGCATTGGAAAAGAATGGAGGGTGTAGAAACATGTCGCAGTAGTTGGGTAGTGAGACGATTATTTGTCGTGAGTATATTATCAATTTATGTGGATACAAGGAGATAGGTAAGGAGAGGATTTTATTAGAATTTTAGTAATGTAGGGAGGAATGTGTATTACATTTTAAGATTCAATAAAAAGAAGGGGAAAAATTTGTATCGAAAGAGGAAAAATTGTGAATAAATTGGTAAGTGATGAGGGTTGTGGGTATTGTTGTCGAACTAGACATATCGAAAGAGATGTTATAAGTGGGTTGTTGTTGTGAGTGTTCTGGGGCGTTGTGGGTTGTGGGTGTTGTGGGGTGTTGTGGGTTGTGGGTGTTGTGGAGTGTTGTGGGTTGTGGGTGTTGTGGGTTGTGGGTGTTGTGGGTTGTGGGTGTTGTTGTCGAACTAGAGATACCGAAAAGATGTTATAAGTGGGTTGTTGTTGTTGTGGGTGATGTGGGTTGTGGGTGTTGTGGGTATTGTTGTCGAACTAGAGTTACCAAAAAAGATGTTATAAGTGGGTTGTTGTTGTGGGTTGAGTGTTGTGGGTTGTGGGTGTTGTTGTCGAACTAGAGATGCTGAAAAGTGGTTATAAGTTGTGGGTTGTTGTTGTGGGTGTTGTGAGGTGTGGGTGATGTGGGTTGTGGGTGTTGTGGGATGTGGGTGTTGTGGGTTGTGGGTGTTGTTGTCGAACTAGAGATACCGAAAAGATGTTATAAGTGGGTTGTTGTTGTGGATGTTGTGGGGTGTGGGTGATGTGGGATGTGGGTGTTGTGGGATGTGGGTGTTGTTGTCGAACTAGTGATGCCGAAAAAGTGGTTTTAAGTTGTGGGCGTTGTTGTCGAACTAGAGATACCGAAAAAGAGGTGATTCTGTTATAAGTGTTCGTGTGTGTTTTGTTTGTGTTCATGTTTTTTGCGCTCGTGTTATATCTTAGTTGGAGGTGAGTGTACTCAGAGAAATTGGTAATCGTCTTGGTTATAGTGATTTGAGAGGATTTGTGTGAAAATGGGTGTTAGTCTGTGATGTTGATCTTAGTTTATGGTGATTTTGGTGGTGTTTGGGCAGTATACGGTGCTGTTTTGGTAGTATTCAGTGGTGTATTTGGGAAGTACTCAAATGGTGTTTGAGACTATTCAAAGATGTTTTTGAAGGTGTTCAAATGATGTGCAAGAGTATTTATGAAGGTGTTCTGGGAGTATTCAGTGGTGATTTGGGGGTGTTCGAATGATGTTTTTGGAGTATTCAAAGGTAATTGATGGTGTTTTTGGTGTTGTTCAAAGTAAAGTGTCTGAGTTAGTTTTTGTGATACTGTTGTAAAAATCTGGAGAATGAGGGAGGAGTTTGGGGGATGAGTTGTAATTTAATGAAATATGTAAGTGTAGATAAATTAGAGATGTCAAATCTTATTTGGGGGTATTCAAAATGTTGTCTTGGAAATGTTTTAGTGTTGTTTGGAAATGTTCAAAGGTGCTTTTGTGAGTATTCAAATGATTTATGAGTGTTTTGAAGGTGTTCAAAGTAAAGTTAGGTGTGTGTGTGTGTGTGTGTGTGTGTGTGTGTGTGTGCGTATTAACTTCGTAATATGTAAAATTGTGACTAGTGAATTTATCGAAAAGTGGTTATAAGTTGTAAGTGTTGTGGTGACTTTTTCTGATGAAATAGTTAAAACGAGAAAAATGTCTAGACTTGAGGAGAGTGAATCTTTTGTAAAGAAATTGTGGATTCTTGTGGGTATTAACGAAAAAAATGTGAAATTATTTGGGTTATCCATATGTGGGGGAAGTCGACAAGATTCAGCCTGTGTGTGAGGTCGTCGCGTGATGTCACTGACCGCCGAGTAAACACATGTGGGGTGACGTCACACATGTTTAGACCTGTAGTAAGAGAAAGTACCATGCCCCATAGGAGGAGTTCATTTGAATGCTTACCCCTAGAGGGGGAATCCAAAAAACTTGATCCAAGGAGATGGAGTCTCTGTATGATATCGAGAAAAACTTGATCCAAGGAGATGGAGGAGAAATACTTTAGGGGTAGAAGTGGATGGTGGGGGAAATCTTTGTATTATTGATATAGAGAAAAACTTGATCCGAGGAGATCATAAGTATTATCGAAAAACTTGATCCAAGGAGATGGGGAGAAATCTTGGACATAGAGGGTAGAAAAAGGTGTGGGGGGAAAATCTTGACCCGAGAAAAAACTTGAAGTGGAGTCTTTGTATTATCGAGAAAAACTTGAGAGCAGGAATATTTGGGGTAAAAGTGGGAGTCCATTTTGAATGCTTACCCCCAGAGGGGGGAATCCAGAAAACTTGATCCGAGGAGATGGAGTCTTTGTATTATTGATATCGAGAAAAACTTGATCCGAGGAGATGGAGATCATAAGAAATTAAAAAAAAATTCGAAAAAATTTGGGATGGGGTGAAAGTGGGAGGGGGAACCTCAAAAATTTGATCTGAGGAGATGGAGAACATAAGAAAATGAAATTCGAAAAAAATCGGAAAAAAATTCGGGGAGCGGTAGCGATCCGGACGATGCTGCAGAAGGCACTGCAGAAGGTGCGGGCGGGCGCGAGGGTGAGGCGCACGGGGGGGCGTTGGTGGGGGAGGGGTTGAAGGGCGTGGTAGGGGGTTGAGGGCGTGGTGGTCGAGGGCGTGGTGGTCGAGGGGAGGTCAAGGTGGGGGGCTGAGGGTCAGGTGGTGCGAGGCGTGCGGGGGGTCGCGGGTGGGGGGCGAGGTGGGGGTCGCGGGTGGGGGGTGCGGGGGGCGTGGGTGGGGGTTGAGGGTGGGGGGTTGTGGGCGAGGTGGTCGAGGGCGAAGTGGTCGAGGGTGAGGTGGTCGAGGGTGAGGTGGTCAAGGGTGAGGAAGTCGAGGGTGAGGTGGTCGAGGGCGAGGTCAAGGCCATTAGCATAAAGGTGTGAAAAGGAGTCCGCTCAGGAATACAGCGCTCAGCCGCAGCCCTTTTCAGGAGGAGCCACTCAGCCCCTGGGGATCGTGGGTGGGGGTCGTGGGTGGGGGTCGTGGGTGGGGTCATGGGTGGGGTCATGGGTGGGGTCATGGGTGGGGTCATGGGTGGGGTTCATGGGTGGGAGTCGTGGGTGGGGGGTCGTGGGAGTCTGCTCAGGAAAGGGAGCCACTCAGTCCCGAGCCACTCAGCCGCAGAGACCGCTCAGCCACATTCATCACTACTTATATATATATATACATATATATATATATATATATATATATATATATATATATATATATATATATATATATATATATATATATATATATATATATATATATATATATAGTATATATATACCTCGGATGAGTTCCGAGAGTTTTTCTACTCCCAGAGTGAGGCCTTGAGCCAGACTCCAGAAAATACTAGAAAATCAACCTGTTGATCTCCCTGTAGCACCTAGCCTGTTCCTGGTTTTGTAACAGTTTGTTAGTTAACTCTAGTTCAGTTATGTTGTGTTGTGGCTTCTCAGTTGCGCATTACAACTAGATGAACATAAACCAACCAAGTAAAAGTTGAGAATTTAAAAAAAAAAACGTGTGTAGATGGGAAAATATTTACAATTAAACGTAAACTCATTCAGTATGGAGAGAGGCTTTTACACAATTTTTAATGTATAACTTCAATGTTATACATATTCATTAGCCTATCAATACTTTATTTACGATGTTGTACACAAAAATATACTTATCAACTGTACCAACTGGTACGTAAGTGTAATAAAATGTTGAAAAAGTTCAAGATTAATACATGTGTGTGCTCGGTTTGACTCGACTAAGAATGTTACTGACAAAACAAGTCCCTAGATAAGCTAATTTATAGCCCCTAGAGGCAATACAGTGCTTAGATGCTAGAACAGTGTAGGTCTCAGTGTTGTTTTTGGGATCTGAAGCACAGAATCTCACGACGCAACCTCAGAAAACATCATTAACTCCAAATAAATGCTTCGTAAACAGAGTTGCGTAGAGTTACGAGTATATTCCGGCTCACCAACGTCAACATACGCTATCAAAACAGAATCTAAGTAACACCAGATAAAGAGAACAGCGCTCTCCCATACAGAGATAGATAAATAGACAGATAGATAGATAGATAGAGAGAGAGAGAGAGAGAGAGAGAGAGAGAGAGAGAGAGAGAGAGAGAGAGAGAGAGAGAGAGAGAGAGAGAGAGAGAGAGAGAGAGAGAGTGACAGAGAGAAAGAGAGAGTGATAGGCCCACGACAAGCATCATCAGGTGACTGCTACCAGGTTAACACACGCACAACAATCAAACCAACTGGCAGGTAGTTACCAGCGTGAGTAGCCAGTCAAAACTCTGCTTCAACAAGCACAGTGTAGTTGTTACATCCAGATTACTTACATAAAGTAATAATGTAAGAGAAATATTATAATGGGTGAAATTTTCAGTTTACCTATTAACGAAAAAAAAAAATCCGCACGGAAATGTTAGATTTGATAGGGAAATAGATATATGATAATTTTGGTGTAATTTTTCCGAAGATGCTAAACCTCTCGTGTGTGTTACTGTCCCCTAGTGTGTGTTACTGTCCCCTAGTGTGTGTTACTGTCCCCTCGTGTGTGTTACTGTACCCTAGTGTGTGTTACTGTCCCCTAGTGTGTGTTACTGTCCCCTAGTGTGTGTTACTGTACCCTCGTGTGTGTTACTGTCCCCTCGTGTGTGTTACTGTACCCTAGTGTGTGTTACTGTACCCTCGTGTGTGTTACTGTACCCTAGTGTGTGTTACTGTCCCCTAGTGTGTGTTACTGTACCCTCGTGTGTGTTACTGTACCCTAGTGTGTGTTACTGTCCCCTAGTGTGTGTGTTACTGTCCCCTAGTGTGTGTTACTGTCCCCTAGTGTGTGTTACTGTCCCCTAGTGTGTGTTACTGTCCCCTAGTGTGTGTTACTGTCCCCTAGTGTGTGTTACTGTCCCCTAGTGTGTGTTACTGTCCCCTAGTGTGTGTTACTGTCCCCTAGTGTGTGTTACTGTCCCCTCGTGTGTGTTACTGTCCCCTCGTGTGTGTTACTGTCCCCTAGTGTGTGTTACTGTCCCCTAGTGTGTGTTACTGTCCCCTCGTGTGTGTTACTGTTCCCTCGTGTGTGTAACTGTCCTCTAGTGTGTGTAACTGTCCATCGTGTGTGTTACTGTTCCCTAGTGTAACAGACCCCTGGCAGTCTTCAAGCTGGCACTGGACAAGCACCTAAAGTCAGTTCCTGATCAGCCGGGCTGTGGCTCGTACGTTGGTTTGCGTGCAGCCAGCAGCAACCGCCTGGTTGATCAGGCGCTGATCCACCAGGAGGCCTGGTCACAGACCGGGCCGCGGGGGCGTTGACCCCCGAAACTCTCTCCAGGTAAACTCCAGGTAGTGTGTGTTACTGTCCCCTCGTGTGTGTTACTGTTCCCTCGTGTGTGTAACTGTCCCCTAGTGTGTGTAACAGTCCCTCGTGTGTGTTACTGTCCCCTCGTGTGTGTTACTGTTCCCTCGTGTGTGTAACTGTCCCCTAGTGTGTGTAACAGTCCCTCGTGTGTGTTACTGTCCCCTCGTGTGTGTAACTGTCCCCTAGTGTGTGTAACTGTCACTAGTGTGTGTAACTGTCCCCTAGTGCATATAACTGTCCCCTTGTGTTACTGTCCCCTCGTGTGTGCTACTGTCCTCTCGCGTGTGCGTGTAACTGTCCCCTAGTGTGTGTAACTGACCCCTAGTGTCTGTAACTGTCCCCAAGTGTAACTGTCACCTTGTGTGTGTAACTGTCCCTTAGTGTGTGTAACTGTCCCCTAGTGTATGTAACTGTCCAATAGTGTGTGTAACTGTCCCTAGTGCGTGTAACTGTCCCCTAGTGTGTGTAATTCCCCTACTGCGTGTGTGTCCCATAGTGTGTGCAACTGTTCCCAAATGTGTGTAACTGTCCCCTAGTGTGTGTAACTGTCATCGTGTGTGTAACTGTCCACTAGTGTGTGTTACTGTATCTCGTGTGTGTAACTGTCTCCTCGTGTCTGTAACTTTCCCCTAATGTGTGTAACTGTTCCCTAGTGTGTGTAACTGTCCCCTAGTGTGTGTAACTGTCCCCTAGTGTGTGTAACTGTCCCCTAGTGTGTGTAACTGTCCCCTAGTGTGTGTAACTATCCCCTAGTGTGTGTAACTATCTCCTAGTGTATGTAACTGTCTCCTCATGTGTGTAACTGTCCCCTCGTGTGTGTAACTGTCCCCTAGTGTGTGTAACTGTCCCTTAATGTGTGTAACTGTCCGCTAGTGTGTGTAACTGTCCATCGTGTGTGTTACTGTTCCCTAGTGTGTGTTACTGTCCATCGTGTGTGTAACTGTCCCCTAGTGTGTGTAACTGTCCCCTAGTGTGTGTAACTGTTCCCTCATGTGCGTAACTGTACCCTAGTGTGTGTTACTGTCCCCTACTGTGTGTAACTGTCCCCTCGTGTGTGTAACTGTCCCTCGTGCGTGCAACTGCCCCCTAGTGTGTGTGTAACTGTCCCCTCGTGTGTGTAACTGTCCCCTAATGTGTGTAACTGTCCCTTAATGTGTGTAACTGTCCCCTATTGTGTGTAACTGTCCGCTAGTGTGTGTAACTGTCCCTCGTGTGTGTAGCTGTCCCCTAATGTGTGTAAGTGCCCCTAGTGTGTGTAAATGTCCAATAGTGTGTGTATCTGTCCCCTCGTGAGTGTAACTGTCCCTCGTGTGTGTAACTGTCCCTCGTTTGTGCAACTGTCCCTCGTGTGTGTAACTGTCCCCTAGTGTGTGTAACTGTCTCCTAGTGTGTGTAACTGTCCCCTAGTGTGTGTAACTGTCCCTTGTGTGTGTAACTGTCTCCTAGTGTGTGTAACTGTCCCCTAGTGTGTGTAACTGTAACCTAGTGTGTATACCTGTCCCCTCGTGTGTGTTACTGTACCCTAGAGTGGGTGTTACTGTTCCTCTTTTGTGTAACTGTCCTCTAATGTGTGTTACTGTCCCCTAGTGTGTGTAACTGTCCCATCGTCTGTTTAACTGTCCCCCAGTGTGTGTAACTGTCCCCTAGTGTGTGTAACTGCTCCCTCGTGTGTGTTACTGTCCCCTAGTGTGTGTTACTGTCCCTCGTGTGTGTTACTGTCTCTCTTGTGTGTAACTGTCCCCTAGTTTGTGTTACTTTCCCCTCGTGTGTGTAACTGTCCCTTGTGTGTGTAACTGTCTCCTAGTGTGTGTAACTGTCCCCTAGTGTGTGTAACTGTCCCATCGTCTGTTTAACTGTCCCCCAGTGTGTGTAACTGTCCCCTAGTGTGAGTAACTGCTCCCTCGTGTGTGTTACTGTCCCTCGTGTGTGTTACTCTCCCTCATGTGTGTAACTGTCCCTCGTGTGTGCTACTGTCCCTGTCTCTTGTGTTACTGTCCCTCTTGTGTGCTATTGTCCCTGTCTCTTGTGTTACTCTCCCTTGTGTGTGTAAATGTCCCTCGTGTGTATAACTGTCCCCTCGTGTGTGTAACTGTCCCCTCGTGTGTGTATCTGTCCCCTCGTGTGTGTTACTGTCCCCTCGTGCGTGTAACTGTCCCCTCGTGTGTGTAACTGTCCTATCGTGTGTATAACTGTCCCCTCGTGTGTGTTACTGTCCCCTCGTGTGTGTTACTGTCCCCTCGTGCGTGTAACTGTCCCCTCGTGTGTGTAACTGTCCCCTCGTGTGTGTATCTGTCCCCTCGTGTGTGTTACTGTCCCCTCGTGTGTGTAACTGTCCCTCGTGTGTGCTACTGTCCCTGTCTCTTGTGTTACTGTCCCTCGTGTGTGCTACTGTCCCTGTCTCGTGTGTTACTGTCCCTCTTATGTGGCACTATCCCTCGTGTTTGTTTACTGTCTCTCGTATGTGACACTGCCCCTCGTTTGTGTTACTGTCCCTCGTGTGTGTTACTGTCCCCTAATGTGTGTAACTGTCCCTCGTGTGTGTAACTGTCCCCTAGTGTGTGTAACTGTCCCTAGTGTGTGTTACTGTCCCCTAGTGTGTGTAACTATCCCTCGTGTGTGTAACTGTCCCTCGTGTGTGTTACTGTCCCCTCGTGTGTGTAACTGTCCCTCGTGTAACTGTCCCCTAGTGTGTGTAACTGTCCCTCGTGTGTGTAACTGTCACCTAGTGTGTGTAACTGTTCCCTAGTGTGTGTAACTGTCCCTCGTGTGTGTAACTGTCCCCTAGTTTGTGTAACTGTCCCTCGTGTGTGTAACTGTCCCTCGTGTGTGTTACTGTCCCCTCGTGTGTGTAACTGTCCCTCATGTGTAACTGTCCTCTAGTGAATGTAAAGGTCCCTATTGTGTGTGTAACTGTCCCCTATTGTGTGTAACTGTCCCCTCGTGTGTGTAACAGTTCCTTAGTGTGTGTAACTGTCCGCTAGTGTGTGTAACTGTCCATCGTGTGTGTAACTGTCCCTTAGTGTGTGTAACTGTCCCTCGTGTGTGTAACTGTCCCCTAGTGTGTGTAACTGTTCCTTCGTGTGTGTAACTGTTCCCTCATGTGCGTAACTGTACCCTAGTGTGTGTTACTGTCCCCTACTGTGTGTAACTGTCCCCTCGTGTGTGTAACTGTCCCTCGTGCGTGTAACTGTCCCCTAATGTGTGTAACTGTCCCTTAATGTGTGTAACTGTCCCCTATTGTGTGTAACTGTCCGCTAGTGTGTGTAACTGTCCCTCGTGTGTGTAGCTGTCCCCTAATGTGTGTAAGTGCCCCCTAGTGTGTGTAAATGTCCACTAGTGTGTGTATCTGTCCCCTCGTGAGTGTAACTGTCCCTCGTGAGTGTAACTGTCCCTCGTGAGTGTAACTGTCCCTCGTGTGTGTAACTGTCCCTCGTTTGTGCAACTGTCCCTCGTGTGTGTAACTGTCCCCTAGTGTGTGTAACTGTCTCCTAGTGTGTGTAACTGTCCCCTAGTGTGTGTAACTGTAACCTAGTGTGTATAACTGTCTCCTCGTGTGTGTTACTGTCCCTCTTTTGTGTAACTGTCCTCTAATGTGTGTTACTGTCCCCTAGTGTGTGTAACTGTCCCATCGTCTGTTTAACTGTCCCCCAGTGTGTGTAACTGTCCCCTAGTGTGTGTAACTGCTCCCTCGTGTGTGTTACTGCCCCCTAGTGTGTGTTACTGTCCCTCGTGTGTGTTACTGTCTCTCTTGTGTGTAACTGTTCCCTAGCTTGTGTAACTGTCCCCTAGTTTGTGTTACTTTCCCCTCGTGTGTGTAACTGTCCCTTGTGTGTGTAACTGTCTCCTAGTGTGTGTAACTGTCCCCTAGTGTGTGTAACTGTAACCTAGTGTGTATAACTGTCCCCTCGTGTGTGTTACTGTCCCCTAGAGTGTGTGTTACTGTCCCACTTTTGTGTAACTGTCCTCTAATGTGTGTTACTGTCCCCTAGTGTGTGTAACTGTCCCATCGTCTGTTTAACTGTCCCCCAGTGTGTGTAACTGTCCCCTAGTGTGAGTAACTGCTCCCTCGTGTGTGTTACTGTCCCTCGTGTGTGTTACTCTCCCTCATGTGTGTAACTGTCCCTCGTGTGTGCTACTGTCCCTGTCTCTTGTGTTACTGTCCCTCTTGTGTGCTACTGTCCCTGTCTCTTGTGTTACTCTCCCTTGTGTGTGTAAATGTCCCTCGTGTGTATAACTGTCCCCTCGTGTGTGTAACTGTCCCCTCGTGTGTGTAACTGTCCCCTCGTGTGTGTAACTGTCCCCTCGTGTGTGTAACTGTCCCCTCGTGTGTGTAACTGTCCCCTCGTGTGTGTAACTGTCCCCTCGTGTGTATAACTGTCCCCTCGTGTGTGTAACTGTCCCTCGTGTGTGCTACTGTCCCTGTCTCTTGTGTTACTGTCCCTCGTGTGTGCTACTGTCCCTGTCTCGTGTGTTACTGTCCCTCTTATGTGGCACTATCCCTCGTGTTTGTTTACTGTCTCTCGTATGTGACACTGCCCCTCGTTTGTGTTACTGTCTCTCGTGTGTGTTACTGTCCCACGTGTGTGTTACTGTCCCTCGTGTGTGTTACTGTTCCTTCCTGTATGTTACTGTCCCTTGTGTGTTACTGTCCCCCTCTCGTGTGTTACTGTGTCTCATGTGTGTCACTGCCTCTCGGGTATGTCACTGCCCTCTCATGTGTGTCACTGCCCTCTCAGGTGGGTCACTGCACTCTCATGTGAGTCACTACTCTCTCATGTGTGTATGTCACTGCCCTCCCATGTGTGTCACTGCCCTGAAGTGACTTCTGGTCATATTCTCACCTCTTCCCATGGTGTTGAGGTGACTCCCCTCGCTGGCCAGGTCGCACACACCTGCGGAAGAAGAGTTCACAGGTCACACAAGCATGTTGTTAGTGCTGCATTACACTACAAAGGACATACAGCCCTGGTGATCTACAAGTTACTCCACAACACTACACAATCTCACATTAATAAGCCAATGTAGACATACTAAACAACGTTCGTTTTCACACGTTTTACAGTTCATTAATATATTGGATATCTACGTCTCCAGAAAATTTAATATTTCTTATTCTCTTTGTGTGTGTGTGTGTGTGTGTGTGTGTGTGTGTATATATATATATATACAAGGAATTCGCAAGAGCAGGCGAAATATACACAAACACTGATCTCTGGATGAAGGAGACTCGAACCTACAAACCTTGGAACAAGGTACGCAGTGCTATACCATTCTCACCACACTGGACAATACCTTGGCGTGCAGCCAAGTTATTGTCCAGTGTGTTGAGTTTGGTATAGCACTGCGTACCTTGTTCCAAGGTTCGTAGGTTCGAGTCTCCTTCAGCCAGAGACGAGTGTTTATATATATATATATATAGTGCGGATGACAAGAAACAGATGATTGCTGATGTTATGAATGAAAAGAAGTTGGATGTCCTGGCCCTAAGCGAAACAAAGCTGAAGGGGGTAGGAGAGTTTCAGTGGGGGGAAATAAATGGGATTAAATCTGGAGTATCTGAGAGAGTTAGAGCAAAGGAAGGGGTAGCAGTAATGTTAAATGATCAGTTATGGAAGGAGAAAAGAGAATATGAATGTGTAAATTCAAGAATTATGTGGATTAAAGTAAAGGTTGGATGCGAGAAGTGGGTCATAATAAGCGTGTATGCACCTGGAGAAGAGAGGAATGCAGAGGAGAGAGAGAGATTTTGGGAGATGTTAAGTGAATGTATAGGAGCCTTTGAACCAAGTGAGAGAGTAATTGTGGTAGGGGACTTGAATGCTAAAGTAGGAGAAACTTTTAGAGAGGGTGTGGTAGGTAAGTTTGGGGTGCCAGGTGTAAATGATAATGGGAGCCCTTTGATTGAACTTTGTATAGAAAGGGGTTTAGTTATAGGTAATACATATTTTAAGAAAAAGAGGATAAATAAGTATACACGATATGATGTAGGGCGAAATGACAGTAGTTTGTTGGATTATGTATTGGTAGATAAAAGACTGTTGAGTAGACTTCAGGATGTACATGTTTATAGAGGGGCCACAGATATATCAGATCACTTTCTAGTTGTAGCTACACTGAGAGTAAAAGGTAGATGGGATACAAGGAGAATAGAAGCATCAGGGAAGAGAGAGGTGAAGGTTTATAAACTAAAAGAGGAGGCAGTTAGGGTAAGATATAAACAGCTATTGGAGGATAGATGGGCTAATGAGAGCATAGGCAATGGGGTCGAAGAGGTATGGGGTAGGTTTAAAAATGTAGTGTTAGTGTGTTCAGCAGAAGTTTGTGGTTACAGGAAAGTGGGTGCAGGAGGGAAGAGGAGCGATTGGTGGAATGATGATGTAAAGAGAGTAGTAAGGGAGAAAAAGTTAGCATATGAGAAGTTTTTACAAAGTAGAAGTGATGCAAGGAGGGAAGAGTATATGGAGAAAAAGAGAGAAGTTAAGAGAGTGGTGAAGCAATGTAAAAAGAGAGCAAATGAGAGAGTGGGTGAGATGTTATCAACAAATTTTGTTGAAAATAAGAAAAAGTTTTGGAGTGAGATTAACAAGTTAAGAAAGCCTAGAGAACAAATGGATTTGTCAGTTAAAAATAGGAGAGGAGAGTTATTAAATGGAGAGGTAGAGGTATTGGGAAGATGGAAGGAATATTTTGAGGAATTGTTAAATGTTGATGAAGATAGGGAAGCTGTGATTTCGTGTATAGGGCAAGGAGGAATAACATCTTGTAGGAGTGAGGAAGAGCCAGTTGTGAGTGTGGGGGAAGTTCGTGAGGCAGTAGGTAAAATGAAAGGGGGTAAGGCAGCCGGGATTGATGGGATAAAGATAGAAATGTTAAAAGCAGGTGGGGATATAGTTTTGGAGTGGTTGGTGCAATTATTTAATAAATGTATGGAAGAGGGTAAGGTACCTAGGGATTGGCAGAGAGCATGCATAGTTCCTTTGTATAAAGGCAAAGGGGATAAAAGAGAGTGCAAAAATTATAGGGGGATAAGTTATTAAATGGAGAGTTAGAGGTATTGGGAAGATGGAAGGAATATTTTGAGGAATTGTTAAATGTTGATGAAGATAGGGAAGCTGTGATTTCGTGTATAGGGCAAGGAGGAATAACATCTTGTAGGAGTGAGGAAGAGCCAGTTGTGAGTGTGGGGGAAGTTCGTGAGGCAGTAGGTAAAATGAAAGGGGGTAAGGCAGCCGGGATTGATGGGATAAAGATAGAAATGTTAAAAGCAGGTGGGGATGTAGTTTTGGAGTGGTTGGTGCAATTATTTAATAAATGTATGGAAGAGGGTAAGGTACCTAGGGATTGGCAGAGAGCATGCATAGTTCCTTTGTATAAAGGCAAAGGGGATAAAAGAGAGTGCAAAAAAATTATAGGGGGATAAGTCTGTTGAGTGTACCTGGTAAAGTGTATGGTAGAGTTATAATTGAAAGAATTAAGAGTAAGACGGAGAATAGGATAGCAGATGAACAAGGAGGCTTTAGGAAAGGTAGGGGGTGTGTGGACCAGGTGTTTACAGTGAAACATATAAGTGAACAGTATTTAGATAAGGCTAAAGAGGTCTTTGTGGCATTTATGGATTTGGAAAAGGCGTATGACAGGGTGGATAGGGGGGCAATGTGGCAGATGTTGCAAGTGTATGGTGTAGGAGGTAGGTTACTGAAAGCAGTGAAGAGTTTTTACGAGGATAGTGAGGCTCAAGTTAGAGTATGTAGGAAAGAGGGAAATTTTTTCCCAGTAAAAGTAGGCCTTAGACAAGGATGTGTGATGTCACCGTCGTTGTTTAATATATTTATAGATGGGGTTGTAAGAGAAGTAAATGCGAGGGTCTTGGCAAGAGGCGTGGAGTTAAAAGATAAAGAATCACACACAAAGTGGGAGTTGTCACAGCTGCTCTTTGCTGATGACACTGTGCTCTTGGGAGATTCTGAAGAGAAGTTGCAGAGATTGGTGGATGAATTTGGTAGGGTGTGCAAAAGAAGAAAATTAAAGGTGAATACAGGAAAGAGTAAGGTTATGAGGATAACAAAAAGATTAGGTGATGAAAGATTGAATATCAGATTGGAGGGAGAGAGTATGGAGGAGGTGAACGTATTCAGATATTTGGGAGTGGACGTGTCAGCGGATGGGTCTATGAAAGATGAGGTGAATCATAGAATTGATGAGGGAAAAAGAGTGAGTGGTGCACTTAGGAGTCTGTGGAGACAAAGAACTTTGTCCTTGGAGGCAAAGAGGGGAATGTATGAGAGTATAGTTTTACCAACGCTCTTATATGGGTGTGAAGCGTGGGTGATGAATGTTGCAGCGAGGAGAAGGCTGGAGGCAGTGGAGATGTCATGTCTGAGGGCAATGTGTGGTGTGAATATAATGCAGAGAATTCGTAGTTTGGAAGTTAGGAGGAGGTGTGGGATTACCAAAACTGTTGTCCAGAGGGCTGAGGAAGGGTTGTTGAGGTGGTTCGGACATGTAGAGAGAATGGAGCGAAACAGAATGACTTCAAGAGTGTATCAGTCTGTAGTGGAAGGAAGGCGGGGTAGGGGTCGGCCTAGGAAGGGTTGGAGGGAGGGGGTAAAGGAGGTTTTGTGTGCGAGGGGCTTGGACTTCCAGCAGGCATGCGTGAGCGTGTTTGATAGGAGTGAATGGAGACAAATGGTTTTTAATACTTGACGTGCTGTTGGAGTGTGAGCAAAGTAACATTTATGAAGGGATTCAGGGAAACCGGCAGGCCGGACTTGAGTCCTGGAGATGGGAAGTACAGTGCCTGCACTCTGAAGGAGGGGTGTTAATGTTGCAGTTTAAAAACTGTAGTGTAAAGCACCCTTCTGGCAAGACAGTGATGGAGTGAATGATGGTGAAAGTTTTTCTTTTTCGGGCCACCCTGCCTTGGTGGGAATCGGCCGGTGTGATAATAAAATAAAAATAATAAAGTCTGTTGAGTGTACCTGGTAAAGTGTATGGTAGAGTTATAATTGAAAGAATTAAGAGTAAGACGGAGAATAGGATAGCAGATGAACAAGGAGGCTTTAGGAAAGGTAGGGGGTGTGTGGACCAGGTGTTTACAGTGAAACATATAAGTGAACAGTATTTAGATAAGGCTAAAGAGGTCTTTGTGGCATTTATGGATTTGGAAAAGGCGTATGACAGGGTGGATAGGGGGGCAATGTGGCAGATGTTGCAAGTGTATGGTGTAGGAGGTAGGTTACTGAAAGCAGTGAAGAGTTTTTACGAGGATAGTGAGGCTCAAGTTAGAGTATGTAGGAAAGAGGGAAATTTTTTCCCAGTAAAAGTAGGCCTTAGACAAGGATGTGTGATGTCACCGTCGTTGTTTAATATATTTATAGATGGGGTTGTAAGAGAAGTAAATGCGAGGGTCTTGGCAAGAGGCGTGGAGTTAAAAGATAAAGAATCACACACAAAGTGGGAGTTGTCACAGCTGCTCTTTGCTGATGACACTGTGCTCTTGGGAGATTCTGAAGAGAAGTTGCAGAGATTGGTGGATGAATTTGGTAGGGTGTGCAAAAGAAGAAAATTAAAGGTGAATACAGGAAAGAGTAAGGTTATGAGGATAACAAAAAGATTAGGTGATGAAAGATTGAATATCAGATTGGAGGGAGAGAGTATGGAGGAGGTGAACGTATTCAGATATTTGGGAGTGGACGTGTCAGCGGATGGGTCTATGAAAGATGAGGTGAATCATAGAATTGATGAGGGAAAAAGAGTGAGTGGTGCACTTAGGAGTCTGTGGAGACAAAGAACTTTGTCCTTGGAGGCAAAGAGGGGAATGTATGAGAGTATAGTTTTACCAACGCTCTTATATGGGTGTGAAGCGTGGGTGATGAATGTTGCAGCGAGGAGAAGGCTGGAGGCAGTGGAGATGTCATGTCTGAGGGCAATGTGTGGTGTGAATATAATGCAGAGAATTCGTAGTTTGGAAGTTAGGAGGAGGTGTGGGATTACCAAAACTGTTGTCCAGAGGGCTGAGGAAGGGTTGTTGAGGTGGTTCGGACATGTAGAGAGAATGGAGCGAAACAGAATGACTTCAAGAGTGTATCAGTCTGTAGTGGAAGGAAGGCGGGGTAGGGGTCGGCCTAGGAAGGGTTGGAGGGAGGGGGTAAAGGAGGTTTTGTGTGCGAGGGGCTTGGACTTCCAGCAGGCATGCGTGAGCGTGTTTGATAGGAGTGAATGGAGACAAATGGTTTTTAATACTTGACGTGCTGTTGGAGTGTGAGCAAAGTAACATTTATGAAGGGATTCAGGGAAACCGGCAGGCCGGACTTGAGTCCTGGAGATGGGAAGTACAGTGCCTGCACTCTGAAGGAGGGGTGTTAATGTTGCAGTTTAAAAACTGTAGTGTAAAGCACCCTTCTGGCAAGACAGTGATGGAGTGAATGATGGTGAAAGTTTTTCTTTTTCGGGCCACCCTGCCTTGGTGGGAATCGGCCGGTGTGATAATAAAATAAAAATAATAAAGTCTGTTGAGTGTACCTGGTAAAGTGTATGGTAGAGTTATAATTGAAAGAATTAAGAGTAAGACGGAGAATAGGATAGCAGATGAACAAGGAGGCTTTAGGAAAGGTAGGGGGTGTGTGGACCAGGTGTTTACAGTGAAACATATAAGTGAACAGTATTTAGATAAGGCTAAAGAGGTCTTTGTGGCATTTATGGATTTGGAAAAGGCGTATGACAGGGTGGATAGGGGGGCAATGTGGCAGATGTTGCAAGTGTATGGTGTAGGAGGTAGGTTACTGAAAGCAGTGAAGAGTTTTTACGAGGATAGTGAGGCTCAAGTTAGAGTATGTAGGAAAGAGGGAAATTTTTTCCCAGTAAAAGTAGGCCTTAGACAAGGATGTGTGATGTCACCGTGGTTGTTTAATATATTTATAGATGGGGTTGTAAGAGAAGTAAATGCGAGGGTCTTGGCAAGAGGCGTGGAGTTAAAAGATAAAGAATCACACACAAAGTGGGAGTTGTCACAGCTGCTCTTTGCCGATGACACTGTGCTCTTGGGAGATTCTGAAGAGAAGTTGCAGAGATTGGTGGATGAATTTGGTAGGGTGTGCAAAAGAAGAAAATTAAAGGTGAATACAGGAAAGAGTAAGGTTATGAGGATAACAAAAAGATTAGGTGATGAAAGATTGAATATCAGATTGGAGGGAGAGAGTATGGAGGAGGTGAACGTATTCAGATATTTGGGAGTGGACGTGTCAGCGGATGGGTCTATGAAAGATGAGGTGAATCATAGAATTGATGAGGGAAAAAGAGTGAGTGGTGCACTTAGGAGTCTGTGGAGACAAAGAACTTTGTCCTTGGAGGCAAAGAGGGGAATGTATGAGAGTATAGTTTTACCAACGCTCTTATATGGGTGTGAAGCGTGGGTGATGAATGTTGCAGCGAGGAGAAGGCTGGAGGCAGTGGAGATGTCATGTCTGAGGGCAATGTGTGGTGTGAATATAATGCAGAGAATTCGTAGTTTGGAAGTTAGGAGGAGGTGCGGGATTACCAAAACTGTTGTCCAGAGGGCTGAGGAAGGGTTGTTGAGGTGGTTCGGACATGTAGAGAGAATGGAGCGAAACAGAATGACTTCAAGAGTGTATCAGTCTGTAGTGGAAGGAAGGCGGGGTAGGGGTCGGCCTAGGAAGGGTTGGAGGGAGGGGGTAAAGGAGGTTTTGTGTGCGAGGGGCTTGGACTTCCAGCAGGCATGCGTGAGCGTGTTTGATAGGAGTGAATGGAGACAAATGGTTTTTAATACTTGACGTGCTGTTGGAGTGTGAGCAAAGTAACATTTATGAAGGGATTCAGGGAAACCGGCAGGCCGGACTTGAGTCCTGGAGATGGGAAGTACAGTGCCTGCACTCTGAAGGAGGGGTGTTAATGTTGCAGTTTAAAAACTGTAGTGTAAAGCACCCTTCTGGCAAGACAGTGATGGAGTGAATGATGGTGAAAGTTTTTCTTTTTCGGGCCACTCTGCCTTGGTGGGAATCGGCCGGTGTGATAATAAAAAAAATAATAATATATATATATAGATGTATATATTATATACATATATATATATATATATTGTATATATATATATATATATATATATATATATATATATATATATATATATATATATATATATATATATATATATATATATATATATAACCCAAAAAGGGACAACCAACCTTATTCAACTAAAAATATGTTGGTTCTCCCTTACCATGAAAACTTGGTTGATATGCCTTCTCTTCTTAAGAATTTTAATATTAAAGTTGTATTTAAAAATCTTGATACAGTAAAAAACTTTTGATAAAGAATTCCCCCGAAAATGCTGACGGATGTGTCTATAAGATTCCTTGTAAAATTTGCGATAAAGTTTATTACAGTCAAACTGGTAAAAGTCTCGAACTTAGATTAAAACAACATAAATATAGCATTAGAACTGGACAAGATTCCAGTGCTTTATTTATTCATGTGAAAGACTTTAACCATCCAATTGATTTTCAAAAAGTTGAGAAAGTTGTATCAACCAAGTCCATGGTTGACAGAAATATAATTAAATCTTGTTTCATAAAAAGCAGTTTTGAAAATAATATGAATATTTCCTTAGGTTTGTATAAATTAGATTCATTTATAATTAATAAAATTTGGTTAGAGTTTAATAATACATTGGACAAATAATAAACCTTATTTCTTGGGTAGAATG
Source organism: Cherax quadricarinatus (assembly GCF_038502225.1). Lineage (NCBI taxonomy): Eukaryota > Metazoa > Arthropoda > Malacostraca > Decapoda > Parastacidae > Cherax > Cherax quadricarinatus. The sequence continues at coordinate 36,089,284 of NC_091305.1, forward strand.
ATTTGTTGGTGGGTTGTCGTGAGGACTTGTCTAGTTGGACCAGTGGACCTACTGCAGTATTCCTCTTTCTTATGAGTCCGGTATTGTCCCGCGTCAGGTGTTTCATTGTTGTGGGAGTTGACTGTGAGGTGTGGTCTAAGCCCTTTAATTGCCTTCCTTTGATGTATTACTTTCATAGTTCCTTGACATTGTGAGTAGTAACGAAAGCGCTTAGAATTTCACTACTCTTTCACAGTGGTTGTTTTGCATATATATATATATATATATATATATATATATATATATATATATATATATATATATATATATATATATATATATATATATATATATATATATATATGCAATAAGATCACAGTAAACAGGTGATTTCAAAATATGCTGAACAACCACTGTGAAAGAATAGAGAAATTCCAAGCGCTTTCGTGACTACTCACATTATCAAGGAACAATGAAAGTAAAGCATCAAAGGAAGGTATATAAATGGGTAGCTCACACCTCACTATCAAATCCCACAACAAAGAAGCTCCTGACGCGAGACAGCAGGCCCACCGGCCGAACTAGACAGGTCCTTCACACAACCCACCAACAAACTATTCTACCCAAGAAATAAGAAATTTAAAAATTTATTATTTGTCCAATGTATTATTAAATTCTTCCCAAATTCTTTTAATTATAAATGGATCTAATTTATATAAACCAAAGGAAATGTTCATATTATTGTCAAAACTGCTCTTTATGAAACAAGATTCAATTATATTCCTGTCGACCATGGACTTGCTTGATACTACTTTCTCAACTTTTTGAAAATCAATTGGATGGTTAAAATCTCTTACATGAATAAATAGAGCATTGGAATCTTGTCCAGTTCTAATGCTATATTTATGTTGTTTTAATCTTAGTTCGAGATTATTACCAGTTTGACCGTAATAAACTTCATCGCAAATTTTACAAGGGATCTTATAGACACATCCATCAGCATTTTGGGGGGAATTCTTTATCAAAAGTTTTTTTACTGTATCAAGATTTTTGAATACAGCTTTAATATTAAAAGTCCCATCAAGATAGAGCTAAACTGTCTATTTTCTCATCAATGTTTTTGAAAGCTTTACGAATTTGTAGTCCAGAGTTCATAGATGAGGAAATATCCAAAATTTATGAAATAGGTAATGATTTGAAATACCCAAGAAATGTAATTGATAAATCTTTCAAAGTTGCTAGAAATACTTTTTACAATCCAAAAAGGGACAACCAGCCTTATTCAACTAAAAATATGTTGGTTCTCCCTTACCATGAAAACTTGGTTGATATGCCTTCTCTTCTTAAGACTTTTAATATTAAAGTTGTATTCCAAAATCTTGATACAGTAAAAAAAACTTTTGATAAAGAATTCCCCCCAAAATGCTGATGGATGTGTCTATAAGATTCCTTGTAAAATTTGCGATAAAGTTTATTACAGTCAAACTGGTAAAAATCTCGAACTAAGATTAAAACAACATAAACATAGCATTAGAACTGGACAAGATTCCAATGCTCTATTTATTCATGTAAGATATTTTAACCATCCCATTGATTTTCAAAAAGTTGAGAAAGTAGTATCAAGCAAGTCCATGGTCGATAGGAATATAATTGAATCTTGTTTCATAAAAAGCAGTTTTGACAATAATATGAACATTTCCTTTGGTTTATATAAATTAGATCCATTTATAATTAATAGAATTTGGGAAGAATATAATAATACATTGGACAAATAAATTTTTTTTTAAATTTCTTATTTCTTGGGTAGAGTAGTTTGTTGGTGGGTTGTGTGAAGGACCTGTCTAGTTCGGCCGGAGGGCCTGCTGTCTCACGTCAGGTGCTTCTTTGTTGTGGGATCTGATAGTGAGGTGTGGGCTACCCCTTTATATACCTTCCTTTGATGCTTTACTTTCATTGTTCCTTGATAATGTGAGTAGTCACCACGAAAGCACTTGGAATTTCTCTATTCTTTCACAGTGGTTGTTCTGTATATATATATATATATATATATATATATATATATATATATATATATATATATATATATATATATATATATATATATATATATATATATACTTGACCGTCCTGTCAAGTGAGTGTAAAACAGAAACCTGTAATTTTTTTACATGATGGTAGGGTTGCTGGTGTGTTTTTCCTGTCTCATAAACATGCAACATAACTCAAAAATAAAAGTCAGACAAAGTGGCTTAATTCCAGTGGGGTCCTTTAATTTCCATGGGACTCTTTATAATATCTTCATTTCTACAAGTATATGTGAAGGCATATACAGGCCTAGCTGACGTCAGTGATATAATACTAAATAGAAAGTCACTTGTTATGCAGATCATTTCGGGCAAATTAGGTGAATTATATCCCAGGATGCGACTCACACCAGTCGACTAACACCCAGGTATCCACTTTACTTATGGGTGAACATGGACGACCGGTGTAAGGAAACACGCTTAATGTTTCTAACCTTGCCAGGAATCTAACCCGGACAATCACCGTGTGAAGCGAGAACTTTTGCCATCAGGCCACGGCCCACAATATTTTGGGAAAACCGGTTAGTACTGTGTTGATTTAATAAGCAGGTCTCAAGGAATGTTATTGAATCTCACTCTGGTAAGGTATCAACAAGTAGGAAGTACGAAATTTCTTAGGAATATTCGTAGTATTCGGAAATACTGGTGAACTTGTGAAGATACTCAAGTATACTTCAGCAATTCTCTAAGACACATTGATATACAGCGAAAGTCAACAAGTGTGAGAAAAGGGATAGTCAAGAGGAATGAAAACCTTTCAGGAATATCTAGAAATACTTGTGAATGATTACAAATACCGAGGAAAAACGGAATTAATGTACAAATGTTGTGAATTCCATCACACATTGGATTATTCCTTTATGATGAAGTTAACCAAAGAAAAGAACCACGAAGAAAAATAAAGAATATAAATTTGATGTATCTGTGTTTAGCATCAGGAATAATATCAGGAGAGAAGTAAACAACACTGAATGTTAGGAGGATGCAGTTAGAACACTGAGTAGATCTATGTGCTTCATTGTCCACTTATTAAAGACTATATTGTCAGTATAATAACCTATGTGATATGTCAACATATCCTATTAAATGAAAATAAGATACCTAACATATTAAGCAAATTTCCCAAATTTGCTTACAACAGATAAGTCAACTGTAGATATAAATCCAAATGTATTCCTGATAATCATTTTTGGGCCTCGTTAATAGGCCTTTTGTGTTTCCATAAAATCCGGGACAAAGGAATTAATGTACAATTGCTATGGATCCCATCACACATTGGATTACTCCTTCATAATAAAGTTGATATGTTAGCCAAGAAGAGTACCCAGAAGGAGAATGTAGAATATAACTTTGGTATATCTGTGTCTAGCATTAGGAATTATATTATGAGAGAAGTATATAACGAAAATGATTGTTATAGGAATGCAGTTAGAAGCCTGAGTAGATCTATAACCCACTATAATAACATGAACGTAGATAAGTATGTTTATGGAGCAACTTGCAATGTGAACAGACTGACTGATGTTGTAGTGGCCAGGCTTAGCAAATTTCCTAAAGTTGCTTGTAACAGATAAGTGAACTGTAGATATGTAGGCCCTTTAGGGCCTAGTTCCTGGGCCTTTTGTGTATCTATATACTCTCGCGCTACCGTCCACAGGTTACATATGAGGTGCACAATAAACTAGCCACTTCGGTGGAAACATGTACAATGTAATCTACTGCGGTATACATAAACTCAGGAATACGTAAACCATCACTGACTGTATAATATATGAAGCTGAGTTGACAGGTATGTGATAAGAAATATTCAGGATATTTTTTAAAGCAAACTACTGCTAACCATCACATATGTGAAGAACATTCTGTAAACTTTCATCAGTAGGTGACAGGGAGTCATATAAGTTCCGTAACTAAAGTGACATTTTATTGTGGCAACATTTAGGTCTCTAGATTTGATGAAGCTCCTGAAGAGCGAAACGTTGCCACAATAAAATGTCGCATTAGTTGCATTTGTGTCCTTTTACTTAACATATTGTCGGTAATTCTACCAATATTAATACAAATAGGATCCAAGTGTTAATTAAAAAGTTCCAGTTAAAACTAAATTGTTTGTGGAAATAAATATAAAATAAAAGAAATGACTTCACAATGTCAGTAGACTAGTTGATGGTCGACGCTCTTTTGACCACTTTATTAAATGTCATGTTATTCTTTATTCTGCTTTCCGTAAATCCTGATGGGTTTACAGAAAACAGAATACACACACTCCCAGAGGGAGGTGCGGGAACGAGCTGTGGGCAAGTTGGTGGTGGTCTCGATGCTTGACGGGACTGATCATGTGCCAGACACATCCTTATCTCTGAGAGAATCTTTCCCCTCAACCTCAACCCATCAGTTGCAACCCTTGCAACACTGCACAGCTCCTGATAAAGTACGGAAGTATAACACTTCCAGAGCTAGTGTTTTCCATCGTCACGCCAGCACGCACATCGTCAAGCCAGTACGCACATCGTCACGCCAGTACGCACATCGTCACGCCAGCACGCATACGCACACACATTCAGGACCCTGTACACTGTGTACGTTAGGACAATACTGGAGTATGCAGCGCCAGTTTGGAGCCCTCACATTGCCAAGCATGTAAGGAAACTAGAGAAAGTGCAAAGGTTTGCAATAAGATTGTCCCGGAGCTAAGGGGCATGTCCTACGAGGAGAGGTTAAGGGAAATCGACTTGACGACACTGGCAGACAGGAGAGATAGGGGGGATATGATAACGACATATAAAATTCTTAGAGGAATCCACAAGGTGGACGGAGACAAGATGTTCCAGAGATGGGACACAGCAATAAGGGGACACAGTTGGAAATTGAAGACTTAGATGAATCACAGGGATGTTAGGAAGTATTTCTACAGTCACGGAGTTGTCAGGAAGTGGAGTAGTCTGGGTAGTGATGTAGTGGAGGCAGGGTCTATACATGGCTTTAAGGAGAGGTATGATGAAGCTCTTGGAGCGGAAAGAGTGACCGAGTAGCGGCCAGTGAAGAGGCGGGACCAGGAGCTGTGACTCAACCCCCTGCAAGAATAACAAGGTGAGTACATACACACACACACACATACACACACGCACACACGCACACACATGCACACACACACACACACACACACACACCCTAACAAAAATATTCAATACATCTATCGAAACAGGGAGATTGCCTGAGGCATGGAAGACAGCAAATGTAGTCCCAATCTTTAAAAAAGGAGACAGACATGAAGCATTAAACTACAGACCAGTGTCACTGACATGTATAGTATGCAAAATCATGGAGAAGATTATCAGGAGAAGAGTGGTGGAACACCTAGAAAGGAATGATCTCATCAACAGCAGCCAACATGGTTTCAGGGACGGGAAATCCTGTGTCACAAACCTACTGGAGTTCTATGACATGGTGACAGCAGTAAGACAAGAGAGAGAGGGGTGGGTGGATTGCATTTTCTTGGACTGCAAGAAGGCGTTTGACACAGTTCCACACAAGAGATTGGTGCAAAAGCTGGAGGACCAAGCAGGGATAACAGGGAAGGCACTACAATGGATCAGGAATACTTGTCAGGAAGACAGCAGCGAGTCATGGTACGTGGCGAGGTGTCAGAGTGGGCACCTGTGACCAGCGGGGTCCCGCAGGGGTCAGTCCTAGGACCAGTGCTGTTTCTGGTATTTGTGAACGACATGACGGAAGGAATAGACTCTGAGGTGTCCCTGTTTGCAGATGACGTGAAGTTGATGAGAAGAATACACTCGATCGAAGACCAGGCAGAACTACAAAGGGATCTGGACAGGCTGCAGACCTGGTCCAGCAATTGGCTCCTGGAGTTCAATCCCACCAAGTGCAAAGTCATGAAGATTGGGGAAGGGCAAAGAAGGCCGCAGACGGAGTACAGTCTAGGGGGTCAGAGACTACAAACCTCACTCAAGGAAAAAGATCTTGGGGTGAGTATAACACCAGGCACATCTCCTGAAGCGCACATCAACCAAATAACTGCTGCAGCATATGGGCGCCTAGCAAACCTCAGAACAGCATTCCGACATCTTAATAAGGAATCATTCAGGACCCTGTACACCGTGTATGTTAGGCCCATATTGGAGTATGCGGCACCAGTTTGGAACCCACACCTAGCCAAGCACGTGAAGAAACTAGAGAAAGTGCAAAGGTTTGCAACAAGACTAGTCCCAGAGCTAAGAGGTATGTCCTACGAGGAGAGGTTAAGGGAAATCAACCTGACGACACTGGAGGACAGGAGAGATAGGGGGGACATGATAACGACATACAAAATACTGAGAGGAATTGACAAGGTGGACAAAGACAGGATGTTCCAGAGATTGGACACAGTAACAAGGGGACACAGTTGGAAGCTGAAGACACAGATGAATCACAGGGATGTTAGGAAGTATTTCTTCAGCCACAGAGTAGTCAGTAAGTGGAATAGTTTGGGAAGCGATGTAGTGGAGGCAGGATCCATACATAGCTTTAAGCAGAGGTATGATAAAGCTCACGGCTCAGGGAGAGTGACCTAGTAGCGATCAGTGAAGAGGCGGGGCCAGGAGCTCGGACTCGACCCCCGCAACCTCAACTAGGTGAGTACAACTAGGTGAGTACACACACACACACACACTCACAATCAGTGTAGAGGCGGGGCCAGGAGCCGAGTATCGACCTCTGCAACCACAATTAGGTGAGTACAATTAGGTGAGTACACACACACTCACAACCACACAGTTCGGCAAGGTGGACAAAGACTGCAAATCTCACTCAAGGAGAGAGATCTTTCGGTGACCATAATACCGAGCATGTTTCCGGAGGCACACATCAACCAGATAACTGCTGCAGCATATGGGCGCCTGGCAAACCTGAGAATAGCATTCCAATACCTTAGTAAGGAATCGTTCAAGACACTGTACACTGTGTACGTCAGGCCCATACTGGAGTATGCAGCACCAGTTTGGAACCCACACCTGGTCAAGCACGTCAAGAAATTAGAGCAAATACAAAGGTTTGCAACATGGCTAGTTCCGGAGCTCAGGAGGGTCAGGGGAGTCATGATAAGGTGGACAGAGACAGGATGTTCCAGATAGGGGACACAGAAACAATGGGTCACAACTGGAAGCTGAAGACTCAGACGAGTCACAGAGATGTTAGGAAGTATTTCTTCAGTCAGAGTCGTCAGGAAGTGGAATAGCCTAGTAAGTGATTTAGTGGAGGCAGGAACCATACATAGCTTTAAGACGAGATATGACAAAGCTCAGGGAGCAGATAGAGAGAGGACCTAGTAGCAATCAGTGAAGAGGTAGGGCCAGGAGCTGAGTCTCGACCCCTGCAACCACAATTAGGTGAGTACACACACACAGACACACACACACACACACACACAAACACACACACACAGACACACACACAGACACACACACACACACACACACACACACACACACATGCACCCACACACACAACCACACACACACACACACACACACACACACACACACACACACACACACACACACATACACACACAGGCACACACACACACACCCACACACACACACAAAGACACACATACACACACACACACACACACACACACACACACACACACACACACACACACAAACATACACACACATGCACACACACACACACCTACACCCACACACACACAAACACATGCACACACACACACACACACACACACACACACACACACACATATATACACACACATACACACAGAGGCAGAGCTCAAAAAAAGGAGGAAGACTGGGGAAGGAAACTAGAAGAGCTTGGCAGGAAAATGGAGGAGAGGATAGCTGCAGAGAGCAGGAAGTGGGAGCAACAAGCCATAGAAGTAGAAGCTAAGATACAGTGCTTAGAAGAGGAACTGAGAAACCTGAAACAGCTTAAAGAGAAAAATGACAGTACAGACATAACTCAGGAACTTCTGCATCAGGCACAGACAAGGGGCCTGGAGGGAACATAGATTCTCTACTGCATACAAGGGCCCTATCAGACCCACATGGGGCCAAGGCAAAGATGAGAAGCACACTAGGAACAAATGAGAGGTCTGAAGACAATGAAGAGGCTATGACACATGCAGAGACTCTAACAGACATCTGCAGGGGCCAGGAACAGCTGAGCAGGAAAGACATTCCACTGAGCATAGGAGCCTTAGCCAGGAAAGGGCTTGAAGGAAGGAATGCTCCAATGGAAGGAACTAAAACACCTTGGAGAACGCAATGAGAGACACAGTGGGGGGACAAAAGGGCGAGATCAGTTTTTGTCCACGAGCTCCAGGAAGTTGAAGGGGAAACTTATGATGAAAGGAAACAGGATTAGAAAAAAAGTGATTGAAGGTATCATGAAAGCAATAGGTGAGGGTAACATGACCGAGGTGGCAAATTTTCGGAGAACTGCGTGGTTTGCAAGGGGATGGAAAAGGCCTCTCAAAGTAATTTTCAAGGCAGAATCAACTTGAACCATGATTCTGCAGGAGAAAGCACGACTGAGAGGCATACAAGAGTACCAGAGTGTGTACCTCAATCGAGACAGAACACAAGAGGAAAGGTTGATACCTAAAGAGAGAGTACAAAAACGAAAGAAGGAATGAGAGGAAATGACAAAGATGAACAGAAGAACCCAGATGCAGGTGGAAGGGCAAACACACCCTCCAGAAACACCTTCAGAAGGACTCCAACCGTGACAACCCCAAGGCAACTGAGCAATCTAAACCGACACTCACCCACTGATCCCTCTGCTCCCACCCCCACACCACAAACCCCAATCATATAGAAACTCGCTATGGGAACTCTGCCCTCACCCCCACCACAACCCCCTGTAGGCACCCACCAGGGTTCCTGATCCCCCAACCCCAATCTTCTCCCATGATCACAGTATTAGAAAAGAAGTTGAAGGTTTGGTATATGAACACGGATGGAATAATGAATAAATATGAGGAATGGCATGAAAGAATCAATGAGAAGTTCCCAGACATTATAGCAGTCACTGAAACGAAACTCACTGAGACAATAACAGACACAGGATCTGATATCCCACCAGGATATCAGATCCTGAGGAAAGATAGAAGAAGCAGAGGGGAAGGAGGGGTTGCACTGCTCATAAAAGATCAATGAAGATTTGAGGAAATAGAAAGCACGGACAAGATTGAAGGAAGGGACTACGTAGTAGGTACACTTCAGTCTCGAGAACATAAGGTAGTCATTGCAGTGATGTATAATCCACCACAGAACTGCAGGAGGCCAAGAGAGGAATATGATGAGAGCAACAGAGCAATGGTGGGCACACTGGCCGAGGTGGCAAGAAGAGCTCACTCGAGCAGAGCAATGTTACTGGTTATGGGTGATATCAACCACTGGGAGATCGACTGGGAAAACCTGGAGCCACACGGGGGTCCCGAAACATGGAGAGCCAAGATGATGGATGTGGTACTGGAAACCTTATGCATCAACATGTTAAGGACACTACCAGAGACTGGACCTTCTGTTCACCCTGAGCAGTTCAGACATTGAGAACATCACATATGAGAGGCCCCTAGGAGCTAGTGATCACATGGTTCTGTGTTTTGAATACGTAGTAGAATTACAAGTAGAGAGGGTAACAGGAGCTGGACGGGAAAAGCCACACTATAAAAATGGGGACTACATAGGTATGAGGAACTTCCTGCAGGAGGTTCAGTGGGACAGAGAATTGGCAGGAAAGTCAGTAAATGAAATGATGGAATACGTAACAACAAAATGCAGGGAGGCAGAGGAAAGGTTTGTTCCCAAGGGCAATAGAAATAATGGGAAGACCAAAGCGAGTCCATGGTTTACCCAAAGGTTTAGGGAGGCAAAAACTAAGTGCAACAGAGAATGGAAAAGATACAGGAAGCAAAGGACCCAGGAAAATAGAGAGACTAGTTGAAGAGCCAGAAACGAGTATGCACAGATAAGGAGGGAGGCCCAGCGACAGTAAGAAAATGACATAGCATCGAAAGCCAAGTCTGACCCAAAAACTGCTGTATAGCCACATTAGGAGGAAGACAACAGTCAAAGACCAGGTGATCAGGCTGAGGAAAGAAGGTGGGGAACTCACCAGAAGCGATCAAGAGGTATGTGAGGAGCTCAACAAGAGTTTTAAGGAAGTATTTACAGTGAAGACAGAAAGGCCTCTGGGTAGACAGAACAGAGAGGGACACCAACAAGGAATATACCAACAAGTGTTAGATGACATACACACAACTGAGGAGTAGGTGAAGAAGCTGCTAACGGACCTTGATACCTCAATCTTCAACACATCCCTTGAAACTGGGCAACTACCTGAGGTATGGAACATGGCAAATGTAGTGCCCATATTTAAAAAAGGAGACAGACAAGAGGCACTAAACTATAGACCAGTGTCACTGGCGTGCATAGTATGCAAAGTAATGAAGATTATCAGGAGGAGAGTGGTGGAGCACCTGGAACGAAGCAAGAGTATAAGCGCCAACCAGCACGGATTTATGGAAGGCAAATCCTGTGTCACAAACCTACTTGAGTTTTATGATAAACTAAGAGAAGTAAGACTTGAGAGAGAGGGGTGGGTTGATTGCATCTTCTTGGACTGCAAGAAGACTTTCGACACAGTTCCTCACAGGAGATTAGTGCAGAAGCTAGAGGATCAGGCGCGTATAACAGGAAGGACACTGCAATGGATCAGAGAATACCTGACAGGGAGGCAACAACGAGTCATGGTGCATGATGAGGTATCACAGTGGACACCTGTGACAAGCGAGGTCCCACAGGGGTCGGTCCTAGGACAAGTGGTATTTCTGGTACATGTGAATGACATGATGGAAGGGTTAGTGTCCCTGTTTGCAAATGATGTGAAGTTAATGAGGAGAAATAAATCAGATGAGAATCAGGAAGGACTTCAAAGAGACCTGTACAGGCTGGACACCTGGTCTATAGTTTAGTGCCCATATTTAAAAAAGGAGACAGACAAGAGGCACTAAACTATAGACCAGTGTCACTGGCGTGCATAGTATGCAAAGTAATGGAGAAGATTATCAGGAGGAGAGTGGTGGAGCACCTGGAACGAAGCAAGAGTATAAGCGCCAACCAGCACGGATTTATGGAAGGCAAATCCTGTGTCACAAACCTACATGAGTTTTATGATAAACTAAGAGAAGTAAGACTTGAGAGAGAGGGGTGGGTTGATTGCGTCTTCTTGCACTGCAAGAAGGCTTTCGACACAGTTCCTCACAGGAGATTAGTGCAGAAGCTAGAGGATCAGGCGGATATAACAGGAAGGGCACTGCAATGGATCAGAGAATACCTGACAGGGAGGCAACAACGAGTCATGGTACATGATGAGGTATCACAGTGGACACCTGTGACAAGCGAGGTCCCACAGGGGTCGGTCCTAGGACAAGTGGTATTTCTGGTACATGCGAATGACATGATGGAAGGGTTAGTGTCCCTGTTTGCAAATGATGTGAAGTTAATGAGGAGAAATAAATCAGATGAGAATCAGGTAGGACTTCAAAGAGACCTGTACAGGCTGGACACCTGGTCCAGCAAGTGGCTTCTTGAATTTAACCCCGCCAAATGCAAAGTCATGAAGATCGGGGAAAGGCAAAGAAGACTACAGAGTATAGGTTAGGTGGCCAAAGACTGTAAACTTCGCTCAATGAGAAAGATCTTGGGGTGAGTATAACATCGAGCACATCTCTGGAGGCACACATCAACCAGATAATTGAGCTGCAGCATATGGGCGCCTGGCAAACCTGAGAACAGCGTTCCGACACCTTAGTAAGGAATCATTCGAGACACTGTACACCGTGTGCGTCAGGCCCATACTGGAGTATGCAGCAACTATTTGGAACCCACACTTAATCAAGCACGTCAAGAAATTAGAGAAAGTGCAAAGGTTTGGGACAATGCTAGTTCCAGAGCTAAGGGGAATGTCCTACGAAGAAAGGTTAAGGGAAATCGGCCTGACGACACTGGAGGACAGGAGGGTTATTGGAAACATGATAACAACATACAAAATACTGCGTGGAATAGACAAAGTGGAAAGAGACAGGATGTTCCAGAGAGGGGACACAGAAACAAGGGTTCACAATTGGAAGTTGAAGACCGAGATGAGTTAAAGAGATGTTAGGAAGTATTTCTTCAGTCACAGAGTAGTCAGGAAGTGGAATAGCCTAGCAAGTGAGGTAGTGGAGGCAGGAACCATACATAGCTTTAAGATGAGGTATGATAAAGCTCATGGAGCAGGGAGAGAGAGGACCTAATTGCACTCAGTGAAGAGGCGGGGCCAGGAGCTGATATATATATATATATATATATATATATATATATATATATATATATATATATATATATATATATATATATATATATATATATATATATATACATATATATATATATATATATATATATATATATATATATATATATATATATATATATATATATATATATATATATATATATATATATATGTGGTGCTGAAAGCGGCTGAGCGCCGTATGGGGCTGAGCGCCATATGCGGCTGAGCGCTGTATTCCTGAGCGGTCCCTCCTGAAAAGGTCTGCGGCTGAGCAGTCTCCTTCCGCGCCTGCACGCCCGCCCGAGCGCCAGCCCGTCCACGCCAACCCGCGACCTTGACCTCACCCTCGACCACATCCCCCTCGACCACCACACCCTCGACCACCTCACCCTCGACCACCTCATCCTCGACCACCTCACCCTCGACCACCTTACCCTCGACCACCTCACCCTCGACCACCTCACCCTCAACCCCCCCACGCCCCCCACCCACGCCCCGCACCCACGCCACGTGCGCCCGCCTGCCGTGCACTGCGTGCCCGCCTGCTGCGCCCTCGCGCCCACTCGCCCGCGCCCTCGCGCCCGCCCGCGCCTTCTGCAATGCCTTCTGCAGCGTCGTCCGGATCGCCCCCGCTCCCCGAATTTTTTCCCGATTTTTATCGAATTTTTTTTGAATTTCATTTTCATGTCGTCTCCATCTCCTCGGATCAAGTTTTTGAGGTTCCCCCTCCCACTTTCACCCCCATCCCAAATTTTTTCGAAATTTTTTTTGAATTTCTTATGATCTCCATCTCCTCAGATCAAGTTTTTCTCGATATCAATAATACAAAGACTCCATCTCCTCGGATCAAGTTTTTTGGATTTTCCCCTCTGGGGGTAAGCATTCAAAATGGACTCCCACTTCCACCCCAAGTATTTCTCCTCCATCTCCTTGGATCAAGTTTTTCTCGATATCAATAATACAAAGACTCCACTTCCTCGGGTCAAGTTTTTTGGATTCCCCCCTCTGGGGTTTCGAATTTCTTATGATCTCCTCGGATCAAGTTTTTCTCGATATCAGTAATACAAAGATTTCCCCCACCATCCACTTCTACCCCAAATATTCCTCCTCCATCTCCTTGGATCAAGTTTTTCTCGATATCAAATAATACAAAGACTCCATCTCCTTGGATCAAGTTTTTTGGATTCCCCCCTCTAGGGGTAAGCATTCAAATGAACTCCCCCTATGGGGCATGGTACTTTCTCTTACTACAGGTCTAAACAAGTGTGACGTCACCCCACCTGTGTTTACTCGGCAGGTCAGTGACGTCACGTGATGACCTCGCACACACAGGCTGAATCTTGTCGACTTCCCCCTATGTCAGTGACGTCACGTGATGACCTCACACATACAGGCTGAATCTTGTCGAGCAGACAATAAAATGCAGGATAACACTATTTATTATACATCCAATGCATTTCATATACATCCAACAAAAAAAAAATCATTGAAAAAAAGGTACAATTCATTGACTAAAATCAACATATTTTTCTCTTGAAGAAATTCTGTGCATTTTGTTCTGGATCTTCTTCGTCGTCACCATCTCAGTATTACACATTTCATATACAACATAGGGAAAACATTTTCACTCTTAACCCAGGATAACCCAAATAATTCCACATTTTTTCGTTAATACCCACAACAATCCACAATTTCTTTACAAAATACAACACAAGTCTAGACATTTTTCTCGTTTTAACTATTTCATCAGAAAAAGTCACCACAACACTTACAACTTATAACCACTTTTCGATAAATTCACTAGTCACAATTTTACATATTACGAAGTTAATACGCACACACACACACACACACACACACACACACACACACACACACACACACACACACACACACACACACACACACACACACACACCTCACTTTACTTTGAACACCTTCAAAACACTCTCATAAATCATTTGAATACTCACAAAAGCACCTTTGAACATTTCCAAACAACACTAAAACATTTCCAAGACAACATTTTGAATACCCCCAAATAAGATTTGACATCTCTAATTTATCTACACTTACATATTTCATTAAATTACAACTCATCCCCCAAACTCCTCCCTCATTCTCCAGATTTTTACAACAGTATCACAAAAACTAACTCAGACACTTTACTTTGAACAACACCAAAAACACCATCAATTACCTTTGAATACTCCAAAAACATCATTCGAACACCCCCAAATCACCACTGAATACTCCCAGAACTTCTTCATTTGAACACATTTAAAAACACCTTTGAATAGTCTCAAACACAACTTGAGTACTCCCAAATACACCACTGAATACTACTAAAACACCACTGAATACTGTCAAAACACCACCAAAATCACCATAAACTAAGATCAACATCACAGACTAACACCCATTTTCACACAAATCCTCTCAAATCACTATAACCAAGACGATTACCAATTTCTATGAGTACACTCACCTCCAACTAAGATATAACATGAGCGCAAAAAACATAACACAAACCAAACACACACGAACACTTACAACAGAATCACCTCTTTTTCGGTATCTCTAGTTCGACAGCAACGCCCACAACCCACATCCCACAACACCCACAGCCCACATCACCCACACCCCACAACGCCCACAACAACAACCCACAATTAATAACCACTTTTCAGCATCTCTAGTTCGACAACATCACCCACAACCCACAACACCCCACAACCCACAACACCCACAACCCACATCACCCACAACAACAACAACCCACTTATAACATCTTTTCGGTATCTCTACTTCGACAACAACACCCACAACCCACAATTTTTTTCTCGTTTTAACTAATTTCATCAGAGAAAGTCACAACAACAACCCACAACTTATAACCACTTTTTCGGCATCACTAGTTCGACATCAATACCCACAACCCTCATCACTTACCCATTTATTTACAATTTTTCCCCTTCTTTTTATTGAATCTTAAAATGTAATGCACATTCCTCCCTACATTACTAAAATTCTAATAAAATCCTCTCCATACCCATCTCCTTGTATCCACATAAAATAATATTATACTCACAACAAGTAATCTCACTACCCAACTACTGCGACATGTTTCTACACCCTTCATTCTTTTCCAGTGTATCATAACTTTTCACCTCTAAAATTTCTTTTATAATATTCACACATTACCTTTATTTTCAGTAAAATCCCCCCATATTTCATTAAATTTTTAATACAACCCTCCCCATACCCCTCTCCATCTCACCCACATTTTGTTCACATCCACTCACCCGTCTCCCAACACACCTCTTCAGAACAAACACAAAAATCACATTTCACATCCATAAATGCATCTCATCACCCATCTCAAATCCACTAAAATCACTGTATCCAAGATATTCACAAAATTCTATGACCACCTAACTCACACAGACAACTCACTTTACTTTGAACACCTTCAAAACACTCTCATACATCATCATTTGAGACTACCTTTTCTCAATATCTCTTAAGAAATATTCTCTCATCGACAACCTTTATCATCTCACTACAGAACAACCCCAAGATTACTTCGAACACACTCATAAATCATTTGAATACTCACATAAACACCTTTGAACATTTCCAAACAACACTGAAGCACTTCCAAAATATCATTTTGAATACTCCCAAATAAGATTTGTCATCTCTAATTCATCTACACTTACACATTTCATTAACTGAAATTACAACTCATCCACCACACTACTCCCTCAGTCTCCAGACTTTACATCATTATCACAAAAACTAACACATACACTTATGACATGAGACATTTTACCAAAACTAACACAAACACACCCACACACACACCCCACTTTACTTTGTACAACACCAAAAAACAACATCAATTACCTTTGATTACTCCCAAAACATCATCTGAACACATTCAAAAACATCAACAAACTCCTTTGAATACTCCCAAAACACCACTGAATACTACCAAAACAGCACCGAATACTGCCCAAATAACACTAAAAATCACCAGAAACTAAGATCAACACCACCAACTAACTCCCATTTTATAGAAATCCCCTCAAATCACTATAACCAAGACGATCCCACTCACCTCAGACTATTATATAACATGAGCGCAAAAAAAAAAAAATACTCATAAATCATTTTGAATACTCACAAAAAACACCTTTGAACATTTCCAAACATCACCGAAACACTTACAACAGGATCACCACCAACTGAAAACATAACATGTACACACACACTCACAAAAAAAAAAAAAACTAAGACATCCATCAACTATCATCAATGACCACTCACCTCAAAACCACTAAGATCGCAGAAAACACTCGCAAAAAACACCTTTGGACATTTCCAAGCATCAACGAAACACTTACAACAGGATCACCACCATTTGAAAACATAACATGCACACACACACAAAAAAAAAAAAAAAACTAAGTCATCCATCAACTATCATCAATGACCACTCATTTTTATAAACATTCACACAAAAAATCACAATCACCAACTCCATACAATATCTAATACACTCCCCTCACTACCACCAACACATACCAGCACAGATAGGGTTACCTCCCATGACATCACACTCCATCCTGTGTTTACTTGGCGATCAGCGACGTCACACCCCACTTTTACTTCATTTAACTTAACGAGAGGAAGTTACTTGTTTCAACCTGTTATATCTCCAATATCTAATATCACCACAATCAAGACGTTTACCAAATTCTATAACCCCAACACTAAGATCACACATTTTTGTACACATTCTCTTAAAACAACATCATAACGAAGATCACTAAAACTATCTATACTTTTACTAAGATCACATAACATTTTGTCTTCTCTAACTCACCCACCAATTTACATTCTCATTCACACATTTCATTAACCGAAATTACATCTCATCCACCAAACTCCTCCCTCATTCTCCAGACTTTACATCATTAGCACAAAAAAACTAACTCATACACTTATGACATGAGACATTACCATAACTAACACTGACTAACTTTGAACCAACTCTGAACAACACCAAAACACCACTGAACATCTTCCAAAAATACTCTGCACATCATTTGAACACCTTCAAAAACAACATCAAACACCTCCGAATACTCCCAAAACGCTACTGATTACTACCAAATCACCACTGAATACTACCAAAACACCGTCAAAATCACCAGAAACTAAGTTTAGCATCACCAACTAACACCCATTTTATAGAAATCCCCTCAAATCACTATAACCAAGAACTCCCTCCCCATGGGCGCAAAAAAAAAAAACATGAACACATACCTAATACACAGACACTTAGTACATGATCACCATCAAGTGAAAACATATCTTGTTCACACATAAATCTAAGACAACCACCAACAACAAACAACTACATTCACTTACCTCAAAAACCACTAATATCACAGAAAACACTCATTTTTTATACACATTCACACAAAAAATCATATTTGACTAAATCTGAGCGCACTCACCTCACTACCACCAACACACGATGTCACACCCCACAGGACCGGCGAGGTCACCTCCAGTGACTGGTATGTGTTGGTGGTAGTGAGGGGAGTGTATTAGATATTGTATGGAGTTGATGATTGTGATTTTTTGTGTGAATGTTTATAAAAATGAGTGGTCATTGATGATAGTTGATGGATGACTTAGTTTTTTTTTTTTTTTTTTTTTTTTTTTTTTGTGTGTGTGTGTACATGTTATGTTTTCAGTTGGTGGTGATCCTGTTGTAAGTGTTTCGGTGATGCTTGGAAATGTTTAAAGGTGTTTTTTGTGAGTATTCAAAATGATTTATGAGTATTTTTTTTTTTTTTTGCGCTCATGTTATATAATAGTCTGAGGTGAGTGGGATCGTCTTGGTTATAGTGATTTGAGGGGATTTCTATAAAATGGGAGTTAGTTGGTGGTGTTGATCTTAGTTTCTGGTGATTTTTAGTGTCATTTGGGCAGTATTCGGTGCTGTTTTGGTAGTATTTAGTGGTGTTTTGGGAGTATTCAAAGGAGTTTGTTGATGTTTTTGAATGTGTTCAAATGATGTTTTTGGAGTAATCAAAGGTAATTGATGTTGTTTTTTGGTGTTGTACAAAGTAAAGTGGGGTGTGTGTGTGGGTGTGTTTGTGTTAGTTTTGGTAAAATGTCTCATGTCATAAGTGTATGTTAGTTTTTGTGATAATGATGTAAAGTCTGGAGACAGAGGAAGTAGAGTGGTGGATGAGTTGTAATTTCAGTTAATGAAATGTGTAAGTGTAGATGAATTAGAGATGACAAATCTTATTTGGGAGTATTCAAAATGATATTTTGGAAGTGCTTCAGTGTTGTTTGGAAATGTTCAAAGGTGTTTATGTGAGTATTCAAATGATTTATGAGAGTGTTCGAAGTAATCTTGGGGTTGTTCTGTAGTGAGATGATAAAGGTTGTCGATGAGAGAATATTTCTTAAGAGATATTGAGAAAAGGTAGTCTCAAATGATGATGTATGAGAGTGTTTTGAAGGTGTTCAAAGTAAAGTGAGTTGTCTGTGTGAGTTAGGTGGCCATAGAATTTTGTGAATATCTTGGATACAGTGATTTTAGTGGATTTGAGATGGGTGATGAGATGCATTTATGGATGTGAAATGTGATTTTTGTGTTTGCTCTGAAGAGGTGTGTTGGGAGACGGGTGAGTGGGTGTGAAGAAAATGTGGGTGAGATGGAGAGGGGTATGGGGAGGGTTGTATTAAAAATTTAATGAAATATGGGGGATTTTACTGAAAATAAAGGTAATGTGTGAATATTATAAAAGAAATTATAGAGGTGAAAAGTTATGATACACTGGAAAAGAATGAAGGGTGTAGAAACATGTCGCAGTAGTTGGGTAGTGAGATTACTTGTTGTGAGTATAATATTATTTTATGTGGATACAAGGAGATGGGTATGGAGAGGATTTTATTAGAATTTTAGTAATGTAGGGAGGAATGTGCATTACATTTTAAGATTCAATAAAAAGAAGTGGAAAAATTGTGAATAAATGGGTAAGTGATGAGGGTTGTGGCTATTGTTGTCGAACTAGTGATGCCGAAAAAGTGGTTATAAGTTGTGTGTTGTTGTTGTGACTTTCTCTGATGAAATTAGTTAAAACGAGAAAAAAATTGTGGGTTGTGGGTGTTGTTGTCGAAGTAGAGATACCGAAAAGATGTTATAAGTGGGTTGTTGTTGTTGTGGGTGATTTGGGTTGTGGGTGTTGTGGGTTGTGGGGTGTTGTGGGTTGTGGGTGATGTTGTCGAACTAGTGATGTCGAAAAAGTGGTTATAAGTTGTGGGTTGTTGTTGAGGGTGTTGTGGGGTGTGGGTGATGTGGGTTGTGGGTGTTGTGGGATGTGGGTGATGTGGGTTGTGGGCGTTGTTGTCGAACTAGAGATACCGAAAAAGAGGTGATTCTGTTGTAAGTGTTCGTGTGTGTTTGGTTTGTGTTCATGTTTTTTGCGCACATGTTACATCTTAGTTGGAGGTGAGTGTACTCATAGAAATTGGTAATCGTCTTGGTTATAGTGATTTGAGAGGATTTGTGTGAAAATGGGTGTTAGTCTGTGATGTTGATCTTAGTTTATGGTGATTTTGGTGGTGTATTGACCGTATTCAGTGGTGTTTTAGTAGTATTCAGTGGTGTATTTGGGAGTACTCAAGTGGTGTTTGAGACTATTCAAAGGTGTTTTTAAATGTGTTCAAATGATGTGCAAGAGTATTTATGAAGGAGTTCTGGGAGTATTCAGTGGTGATTTGGGGGTGTTCGAATGATGTTTTTGGAGTATTTAAAGGTAACTGATGGTGTTTTTGGTGTTGTTCAAAGTAAAGTGTCTGAGTTAGTTTTTGTGATACTGTTGTAAAAATCTGGAGAATGAGGGAGGAGTTTGGGGGATGAGTTGTAATTTAATGAAATATGTAAGTGTAGATAAATTAGAGATGTCAAATCTTATTTGGGGGTATTCAAAATGTTGTCTTGGAAATGTTTTAGTGTTGTTTGGAAATGTTCAAAGGTGCTTTTGTGAGTATTCAAATGATTTATGAGAGTGTTTTGAAGGTGTTCAAAGTAAAGTGAGGTGTGTATGTGTGTGTGTGTGTGTGTGTGTGTGTGTGTGTGTGTGTGTGTGTGTGTGTGTGCGTATTAACTTCGTAATATGTAAAATTGTGACTAGTGAATTTATCGAAAAGTGGTTATAAGTTGTAAGTGTTGTGGTGACTTTTTCTGATGAAATAGTTAAAACGAGAAAATTGTCTAGACTTGTGTTGTATTTTGTAAAGAAATTGTGGATTGTTGTGGGTATTAACGAAAAAATGTGGAATTATTTGGGTTATCCTGGGTTAAGAGTGAAAATGTTTTCCCTATGTTGTGTATGAAATTTGTAATACTGAGATGGTGACGACGAAGAAGATCCAGAACAAAATGCACAGAATTTCTTCATGAGAAAGATATGTTGATTTTAGTCAATGAATTGTACCTTTTTTTCAATGAATTTTTTTTGTTGGATGTATATGAAATGCATTGGATGTATAATAAATAGTGTTATCCTGCATTTTATTGTCTGCTCGACAAGATTCAGCCTGTGTGTGTGTGTGATCATCACGTGACGTCACTGACATAGGGGGAAGTCGACAAGATTCAGCCTGTGTGTGTGAGGTCATCACGTGATGTCACTGACATAGGGGGAAGTCTACAAGATTCAGCCTGTGTGTGTGTGGTCATCACGTGACGTCACTGACATAGGGGGAAGTCGACAAGATTCAGCCTGTGTGTGTGTGGTCATCACGTGATGTCACTGACATAGGGGGAAGTCGACAAGATTCAGCCTGTGTGTGTGTGTGGTCATCACGTGATGTCACTGACATAGGGGGAAGTCGACAAGATTCAGCCTGTGTGTGTGTGGTCATCACGTGATGTCACTGACATAGGGGGAAGTCGACAAGATTCAGCCTGTGTGTTTGTGGTCATCACGTGACGTCATTGATATAGGGGGAAGTCGACAAGATTCAGCCTGTGTGTGTGTGGTCATCACGTGACGTCACTGACATAGGGGGAAGTCGACAAGATTCAGCCTGTGTGTGTGTGTGGTCATCACGTGACGTCACTGACATAGGGGGAAGTCGACAAGATTCAGCCTGTGTGTGTGAGGTCATCATGTGACGTCACTGACCCGCTGAGTAAACACAGGTTGGGTGACGTCACACTTGTTTAGACCTGTAGTAAGAGAAAGTACCATGCCCCATGATCCAAGGAGATGGAGGAGGAATATTTGGGGTAGAAGTGGATGGTGGGGGAAATCTTTGTATTATTGATATCGAGAAAAACTTGATCCGAGGAGATCATAAGAAATTCGAACCCCCAGAGGGGGGAATCCAAAAAACTTGACCCGAGGAAGTGGAGTCTTTGTATTATTGATATCGAGAAAAACTTGATCCAAGGAGATGGAGGAGAAATACTTGGGGTGGAAGTGGGAGTCCATTTTGAATGCTTACCCCCAGAGGGGGAATCCAAAAAACTTGATCCGAGGAGATGGAGTCTTTGTATTATTGATATCGAGAAAAGCTTGATCCGAGGAGATGGAGATCATAAAAAATTAAAAAAAAATTCGAAAAAATTTGGGATGGGGGTGAAAGTGGGAGGGAGAACCTCAAAAGCTTGATCCGAGGTGATGGAGACCACAAGAAAATGAAATTTAAAAAAAATTCGATAAAAATCGGGAAAAAATTCGGGAAGCCGGGCCGATCAGGGCGACACTGCAGAATGCAGTGCAGAAGGCACGGGCGGGCGCGAGGGCGCGGGCGGGCGGGAGCGAGGGCGCGGCAGGCGGGCATGCAGGGCGTGGGTGGGGGTGTGGGTGGGTGGCGTGGGTGGGGGGTTAAGGGCGAGGTGGTCGAGGGTGAGGTGGTCGAGGGTGTGGTGGTCGAGGGTGAGGTCACTGTCGCGGGTCAGCGCGGACGGGCTGGCGCTCGGGCGGGCGCGCGGGCGCGCGGGCGTGGAAGGAGACCGCTCAGGAGGGACCGCTCAGCCGCAGGACCGCTCAGCCGCAGACCTTTTCAGGAGGGACCGCTCAGGAATACAGCGCTCAGCCTCTTTCAGCACTACTTATATATATATATATATATATATATATATATATATATATATATATATATATATATATATATATATATATATATATATATATATATATATATATATATATATATATATATATATATACACACACACACACACACACATGCCCTCATCCTCAGAGAAAAGAATAAACTTACTTCAAGGAAAACTCGAGGTTCTCCCTGGAGCTGTTTGAATATTTTCTACCACCCCCTATATTGTATGTGGACTTTATTTAAAAACAATGTACATTGACAAAAATTACAATAGGAAATAGAACAACATCAATAACATCTCAGAGCCTACATCTTGAACACTTCGTCCAGCTCCCCGGCAGTGGGCCGCGTGCCCATAATGCTACAGGCATTTTCCCTCTGGATCACAACACTAAGTCTCTGAAAGAGGAAGCTGGCCGCTCTGTGATCCTTAGTTTCTATGACGAGCTTTTCATCCAGCTCTTTGAGGAACTTTAGAGCACACTTGCCCCATGCTCCAAGGGTCTCTGACCCTACTGGGATGAAGTTATAGCAAGGGGTCAGGCCTTTACATCTGCGGATCTTCTGGGTTTCCCTGGAGCTGGCAGCTGCACCCCCTTCAGTTTCAGAGTATGGCAAGTAGGTGTCCACAAAAGTGGCAGCACGGGTGTAGTCCCAGGCAATCTGCTTGCCATCCTTCCAGGGTAGCATAGTGACACCACACGCAGCTCTGCTGTGTGGAGTCACTATGGAGTCAACTGTGTGTGGACTCCACACACAGCTCCGCTGTTTTACCTTGGTCCGAGGATGTACGGAGGTGTGGGAGCTTTCAAGCTAATTTCATTCTCATCCCTTTTCCTCGTACTAGCCTACGAGCAGCATTTATATATTATTGTAACCACGAATGAGTGGTATTGATCAATAACAACACTACGCTAACCAAGGATCCGAACCCATGTTGTACTGGCCCGTCAGTGTGAGCAAGAACCACATGACGCACATCATGGGGTTGTTTGCTTCAGACCTCTTAGCCGGATTATTACAGAAATGTGTATGCTTGAATATTACACTTGATACTTGAGCAGTCCTTACAGAATACTGGTATTGTGCAATTCTAACATTTAGAGAGTTGCCGGTTTGTCCCACATATGATAAGCTGCAGCCTTGACACCCAATCCTGTTCACACCATCCACACAGTGTTTTGGGAAATTCTTGATCAACATACTCTTAACAGTCTGTGAATTCTTAAAAACAACTGATAAATTCTCAATGTATGGCAGAACAATGTGTGGCAGGACACTGTGTGGCAGGAAATCATCTCAGCCAGTCAGCAGGTGATCGACCCAGTGAGATCAAGTTTACCAGGTGCATCAGTTACTGCCTCCATGAAGAGCGTCTTGCTTGGAACGACTCTAGGAACTAATGCCACTGACTCAGTTCTCAAGGAAAAACTGGATGATACGAGGAGAATGGAACGACGAATTGGCAATTTAGATACCCATGAGGGCTTACACTTTCTCACAAAGTGCTTGTGTCTACCCAGCCTGACATATTTCCTATGATCTGCACGCACATATGACAAGTCGACATTCATAAAAGTACTGAATCTCTCTATAATGCAGAGAGTGGGAACAAGCTACACCTCCATTCAGACTAGGGAACACTTATCAAGGCTGATGTCATAGACTGCATTCCCCACTTTCTTGTATTTATATGCGGCTTCCAGTGAATTTGTAGCAGCGGCTTTTCCTGTACATCTTAGGGACAATGTTAGTGTTCGTGACCAAATGTTCAACAACGGAGCCAGGCTCTGGGATAATCTAACAGGCTTTGCTATCGTAGTTGCTACTACCTGCAAACAAGTATAAACAGTTATATTGGGATGACTCAGTGCTTGGGAGTGTGTCGGAGATGGACAGAGTTTACTTTCTTTATATGAAAGTTCCTAATTCTGGGGATTTTCCGTTGCTGTCCCCAATTCCTCCTTTGACACTGGCACACGCCTACACTTTCAAATTATCTACAATGATGTCGCACTTCGCCTTTCCGTCTTTGTCCTCGCCGATCACCGGTGTATCTGCGGCAGTGCATCGGCAAGCAGATTCAGGTACCATGGTCTTTCCTGCCGTAGATCTGAGGGAAAGATTACACGGTATGAAGAGATTAACGTTATTAAGATGAGCCTTATAACAGCTGGATTCCGAGCAATAAGGAAGCCGCCCCAACTATTCAGATCTGATGGCAGCCAAAAGCATCTAGATATATTACCTTACAACCTCGACAGATGGCAAGTAGGTGGTGACTACAAACGTCCATCTAAATTGGCTGATATCTATCTCCGTTGCAAGAGGGAGGAAGGAGGGGCGGCTGCCAGCTTCAAGGAGTCAGAAAAGTCTAGAAGGTATGATTAATTTGCCCACTGTTACATGATTGCTCCGTAGGTTCAGTGACCCTCTGCTCGTGGGAAAAGAACACATTCAAGATCCTAAAGGATCAAGTCAAAAGACTCGTCAGAGCAACTAAGCATCCATAATAGCTAGTTTTCTATTCCAGAGGCTCAACGCTGCAGTTCAGAGGGGTGAAGCTTCTTGTAAACTGAGTATGCGTCTCAGCTCTGACGAGCTCCATGAGATATTTGTACAATAATTTTTGGTAAACATATCTATTGGTATTTGTAAGGTGTCCCACAAACCTTGTTTGTGTATTGCATACTCTACCTTTGTATCATCAATATTTCATTTAAAATTCTCGTACCATATTACGCAAGAAAATATACATTTGTTTGTATTTACGAAAGATGGGAAGGAGGGGGGGTAGGAGAAGTGGAATTTTGAAAAGGTTAAAAGTGAAATCCAAATACATTTTCTTGAAGCCTTTTTCATCTTCTTTTCTGAGGATATGAGACCAAACCATCTGCACTAGAGGCGGACCCCAGCAAGACCCCCTCCCCCCAGCACTCTAGCTAGGCCTCGACCTGTCGTAGCCACCACCAACACACTGCATGTATTATTCAATCTATATCATCTCGATATAATAGTTATCATTATTAGTTCTGTAAATAAACTATCAGATGAGTGTCAGTGTTTTTTAATATTGTAAATATGGATGATATTTAATTAATCTGTATTGATGAGGAAGGTACTTTCGTAATGAGAAAACCTTTCCTGGTCATGATGAAGGTGTTTTTGTAGTGAGGAAGGGGTTTTTGTAGTGAGGAAGGTGTTTTTGTAGTGAGGAAGGTGTTTTTGTAGTGAGGAAGGTGTTTTTGTAGTGAGGATGGTGTTTTTGTAGTGAAGAAGGTGTTTTTGTAGTGAGGAAGGTGTTTTTGTAGTGAGGAAGGTGTTTTTGTAGTGAGGAAGGTGTTTTTGTAGTGAGGAAGGTGTTTTTGTAGTGAGGAAGGTGTTTTTGTAGTGAGGAAGGTGTTTTTGTAGTGAAGAAGGTGTTTTTCTAGTGAAGGATGTGTTTTTGTAGTGAAGAAGGTGTTTTTGTAGTTAGGAAGGTGTTTTTGTAGTGAGGAAGGTGTTTTTGTAGTGAAGAAGGTGTTTTTGTAGTGAGGAAGGTGTTTTTGTAGTGAGGAAGGTGTTTTAGTAGTGAAGAAGGTGTTTTTGTAGTGAAGAAGGTGTTTTTGTAGTGAGGAAATTGTTTTTGTAGTGAGGAATGTGCTTTTGTAGTGAGGAAGGTGTTTTTGTAGAGAAAAAGGTGTTCTTGTAGTGAAGAAGGTGTTTTTGTAGTGAAGGTGTTTTTGTAGTGAAGGTGTTTTTGTAGTGAGGAAGGTGATTTTGTAGTGATGAAGGTGTTTTTGAAGTGAGAAAGGTGTTTTTGTAGGGAGGAAGGTGTATTTGTAGTGAGAAAGGTGTTTTTGTAGTGAGGAAGGTGTTTTTGTAGTGAAGAAGGTGTTTTTGTAGTGAGGAAGGTGTTTTTGTAGTGAGGAAGGTGTTTTTGTAGTGAAGAAGATGTTTTTGTAATGAGGAAGGCGTTTTTGTAGTGAAGAAGATGTTTTTGTAGTGAAGAAGGTGTTTTTTAGTGAGGAAAGTGTTTTTGTAGTGAGGAAGGTGTTTTTGTAGTGAGGAAGGTGTTTTTGTAGTGAAGAAGGAGTTTTTGAAGTGAGGAAAGTGTTTTTGTAGTGAGAAAGGTGTTTTTGTAGTGAAAAAAGTGTTTTAGTAGTGAGGAAGTTGTTTTTGTAGTGAGGAAGGTGTTTTTGTAGTGAGAAAAGTGTTTTTGTAGTGAAGAAGGTGCTTTTGTAGTGAGGAAGGTGTTTTTGTAGTGAAGAAGGTGTTTTTGTAGTGAAGAAGGTGTTTTTGTAAAGATTAAGGTGTTTTTGTAGTGAAGAAAGCGCTTTTGTAGTGAGGAAGGTGTTTTTGTAATTAGGAAGGTGTTTTTGTAGCGAGAAAGGTGTTTTTATAGTGAGGAAGGTGCTTTTGCAGTGAGGAAGACGTTTTCGTAGTGAAGGTGTTTTTGTAGTGAGGAAGGTGTTTTTGTAGTGAGGAACGTGTTTTTGCAGTGAGAAAGGTGTTTTTGTAGTGAAGAAGGTGTTTTTGTAGTGAAGAAGGTGTTTTTGTAGTGAAGAAGGTGTTTTTGAAGTGAAGAAGGTGTTTTTGTAGTGAGGAAGGTGTTTTTGTAGTGAAGAATGTGCTTTTGTAGTGAGGAAGGTGTTTTTGTAATGAGGAAGGTGTTTTTGTAGTGAAGAATGTGCTTTTGTAGTGAGGAAGGTGTTTTTGTAATGAGGAAGGTGTTTTTGTAGTGAGGAAAGTGTTTTTGTAGTGAGGAAGTTGTTTTTGTACTGAGGAATGTGCTTTTGTAGTGAGGAAGGTGTTTTTGTAGTGAGAAAGGTGTTTTTGTGGTGAAGAAGGTGTTTTTGTAGTGAAGGTGTTTTTGTAGTGATGAAGGTGATTTTGTAGTGAAGAAGGTGTTTTTGTAGTGAGAAAGGTGTTTTTGTAGTGAGGAAGGTGTTTTTGTAGTGAGAAAGGTGTTTTTGTAGTGAAGAAGGTGTTTTTGTAGTGAGGAAGGTGTTTTTGTAGTGAGGAAGGTGTTTTTGTAGTGAAGAAGGTGTTTTTGTAGTGAGGAAAGTGTTTTTGTAGTGTGGAAGGTGTTTTTTTAGTGAGGAAGGTGTTTTTGTAGTGAAGAAGATGTTTTTGTAGTGAGTAAAATGTTTTTGTAGTGAGAAAGGTGTTTTTATAGTGAAGAAAGTGATTTTAATGTGAAGAAGGTGTTTTTGTAGTGAGGAAGGTGTTTTTGTAGTGAAGAATGTGTTTTTGAAGTGTAGAAGGTGTTTTTGTAGTGAGGGAGGTGTTCTTGTAGTGAAGAATGTGCTTTTGTAGTGAGGAAGGTGTTTTTGTAATGAGGAAGGTGTGTTTGTAGTGAAGGTGTTTTTGTAGTGAGAAAGGTGCTTTTGTAGTGAGGAAGGTGTTTTTGTAGTGAGAAACGTGTTTTTGTAGTGAGGAAGGTATTTTTGTAGTGAAGGTGTTTTTGTAGTGAAGAACGTGTTTTTGAAGTGAGGAAGGTGTTTTTGTAGTGAAGAAGGTGTTTTTGTAGTGAGGAAAGTGTTTTTGTAGTGAGAAATGTGTTTTTGTAGTGAAGAAGGTGTTTTTGTGGTGAGGAAGATGTTTTTGTAGTGAGGAATGTGTTTTTGTAGTGAGGAAGGTGTTTTTGTAGTGAAGAAGGTGTTTTTGTAGTGAAGAAGATGTTTTTGTAGTGAGGAAGGTGTTTTTGTAGTGAGGAAGGTGTTTTTGTAGTGAGGAAGGCGTTTTTGTAGTGAAAAAGGTGTTTTTGTAGTGAGGAAGGTGTTTTTGTAGTGAGGAAGGTGTTTTTGTAGTGAGGAAGGTGTTTTTATAGTGAAGGTGTTTTTGTAGTGAAGAAGGTGTTTTTGTAGTGAAGAAGGTGTTTTTGTAGTTAGGAAGGTGTTTTTGCAGAGAGGAAGGTGTTTTAGTAGTGAAGAAGGTGTTTTTGTAGTGAAGAAGGTGTTTTTGTAGTGAGGAAGTTGTTTTTGTAGTGAGGAATGTGCTTTTGTAGTGAGGAAGGTGTTTTTGTAGTGAGAAAGGTGTTTTTGTAGTGAAGAAGGTGTTTTTGTAGTGAAGAAGGTGTTTTTATAGTGAGGAAGGTGATTTTGTAGTGAAGAATGTGTTTTTGTAGTGAGAAAGGTGTTTTTGTAGTGAGGAAGGTGTTTTTGTAGTGAAGAAGGTGTTTTTGTAGCGAGGAAGGTGTTTTTGTAGTGAAGAAGGTGTTTTTTAGTGACATAAGTGTTTTTGTAGTGTGGAAGGTGTTTTTGTAGTGAGGGAGGTGTTCTTGTAGTGAAGAATGTGCTTTTGTAGTGAGGAAAAGGTTTTTGTAGTGAAGAAGGTGTTTTTGTAGTGAGGAAGGTGTTTTTGTAGTGAAGAAGGTGTTTTTGTAGTGAGGAAGGTATTTTTGTAGCGAGGAAGGTGTTTTTGTAGTGAAGAAGGTGTTTTTGTAGTGAGGAAGGTGTTTTTGTAGTGAAGAAGGTGTTTTTGTAGTGAGGAAGGTATTTTTGTAGTTAAGGTGTTTTTTTAGTGAAGAACGTGTTTTTGAAGTGAGGAAGGTGTTTTTGTGGAGAAAAGGTGTTTTTGTAGTGAGGAAAGTGTTTTTGTAGTGAGAAATGTGTTTTTGTAGTGAAGAAGATGTCTTTGTAGTGAAGAAGATGTTTTTGTAGTGAAGAAGGTGTTTTTGTAGTGAAGAAGGTGTTTTTGTAGTGAAGAAGGCGTTTTTGTAGTGAAGAAGATGTTTTTGTAGTGAGAAAGGTGTTTTTGTAGTGAAGAAGGTGTTTTTGTAGTGAGGAAGGTGTTTTTGTAGTGAGAAAGGTGTTTTTGTAGTGAAGAAGGTGTTTTTGTAGTGAGGAAAGTGTTTTTGTAGTGTGGAAGGTGTTTTTGTAGTGAGGAAGGTGTTTTTGTAGTGAAGAAGATGTTTTTGTAGTGAGGAAAGTGTTTTTGTAGTGAGAAAGGTGTTTTTGTAGTGAAGAAAGTGTTTTTGTAGTGAGGAAGTTGTTTTTGTAGTGAGGAAGGTGTTTTTGTCGTGAGGAAAGTGTTTTGTAGTGAAGAAGGTGTTTTTGTAGTGAGGAAGGTGTTTTTGTAGTGAAGAAGGTGTTTTTGTAGTGAAGAAGGTGTTTTTGTAGTGAAGAAGGTGCTTTCGTAGTGAGGAAGGTGTTTTTGTAATGAGGAAGGTGTTTTTGTAGTGAGGAAGGTGTTTTTGTAGTGAGGAAGGTGCTTTTGCAGTGAGGAAGGCGTTTTTGTAGTGAAGAAGGTGTTTTTGTAGTGAGGAAGGTGTTTTTGTAGTGAAGAAGGTGTTTTTGTAGTGAGAAAGGTGTTTTTGTAGTGAAGAAGGTGCTTTTGTAGTGAGGAAGGTGTTTTTGTAGTGAAGAAGGTGTTTTTGTATTGAGGAAGGTGTTTTTGTAGTGAGGAAGGTGTTTTTGTAATGAAGTTGTTTTTGTAGTGATGAAGGTGTTTTTGTAGTGAGGAAGGTGTTTTTGTAGTGAAGAAGGTGTTTTTGTAGCGAGGAAGGTATTTTTTATTCAGGAAGGTGTTTTTATGGTGAAGAATGTATTTTTGAAGTGAAGAAGGTGTTTTTGTAGTGAGGAAGGTGTTTTTGTAGTGAGGAAGGTGTTTTTGTAGTGAAGAAGGTGTTTTTGTAGTGAAGGTGTTTTTGTAGTGAGGAAGGTGTTTTTGTAGTGAAGGTGTTTTTGTAGTGAGGAAGGTGTTTTTGTAGTGAAGGTGTTTTTGTAGTGAAGAAGGTGTTTTTGTAGTGAAGAAGGTGTTTTTGTAGTGTGGAAGGTGTTTTTGTAGTGAGGAAGGTGTTTTTGTAGTGAAGAAGGTGTTTTTGTAGTGAGGAAGGTGTTTTGTAGTGAAGGTGTTTTTGTAGTGAGGAAGGTTTTCTCGTAGTGAAGAAGGTGTTTTTGTAGTTAGGAAGGTGTTTTTGTAGCGACGAAGGTGTTTTTGTAGTGAAGAAGGTGTTTTTGTAGTGAGGAAGGTGTTTTTGTAGTGAAGAAGGTGTTTTTGTAGGGAGGAAGGTATTTTTGTAGTGAGGAAGGTGTTTTTGTAGTGAAAAAGATGTTTTTGTAGTGAGGAAAGTGTTTTTGTAGTGAGGAAGGTGTTTTTGTAGTGAAGGTGTTTTTGTAGTGAAGAAGGTGTTTTTGTAGTGAAGAAGGTGTTTTGTAGTGAGGAAGGTATTTTTGTAGTGAGGAAGGTGTTTTTGTAGTGAGGAAGGTGTTTTTGTAGTGAAGGTGTTTTTGTAGTGAAGAAGGTGTTTTTGTAGTGAAGAAGGTGTTTTGTAGTGAGGAAGATGTTTTTGTAGTGACGAAGGTGTTATTGTAGTGAAGAAGGTGTTTTTGTAGTGAGGAAGGTGTTTTTGTAGTGAGGAAGGTGTTTTTGTAGTGAAGAATGTGTTTTTGAAGTGAAGGTGTTTTTGTAGTGAGGAAGGTGTTTTCCTAGTGAAGGTGTTTTTGTAATGAGGAAGGTGTTTTTGTAGTGACGAAGGTGTTTTTGTAGTGAAGAAGGTGTTTTTGTAGTGAAGAAGGTGTTTTTGTAGTGTGGAAGGTGTTTTTGTAGTGAGGAAGGTGTTTTTGTAGTGAAGAAGGTGTTTTTGTAGTGAAGAAGGTGTTTTTGTAGTGAAGAAGGTGTTTTTATAGTGAGGAAGGTGATTTTGTAGTGAAGAATGTGTTTTTGTAGTGAGAAAGGTGTTTTTGTAGTGAGGAAGGTGTTTTTGTAGTGAGAAAGGTGTTTTTGTAGTGAAGAAGGTGTTTTTGTAGCGAGGAAGGTGTTTTTGTAGTGAAGAAGGTGTTTTTTAGTGACATAAGTGTTTTTGTAGTGTGGAAGGTGTTTTTGTAGTGAGGAAGGTGTTTTTGTAGTGAAGAATGTGCTTTTGTAGTGAGGAAGGTGTTTTTGTAATGATGAAGGTGTTTTTGTAGTGAGGAAGGTGTTTTTGTAGTGAGGAAGGTGTTTTTGTAGTGAGGAGGTATTTTTGTAGCGAGGAAGGTGTTTTTGTAGTGAAGAAGGTGTTTTTGTAGTGAGGAAGGTGTTTTTGTAGTGAAGAAGGTGTTTTTGTAGTGAGGAAGGTATTTTTGTAGTTAAGGTGTTTTTTTAGTGAAGAACGTGTTTTTGAAGTGAGGAAGGTGTTTTTGTGGAGAAAAGGTGTTTTTGTAGTGAGGAAAGTGTTTTTGTAGTGAGAAATGTGTTTTTGTAGTGAAGAAGATGTCTTTGTAGTGAAGAAGATGTTTTTGTAGTGAAGAAGGTGTTTTTGTAGTGAAGAAGGTGTTTTTGTAGTGAAGAAGGCGTTTTTGTAGTGAAGAAGATGTTTTTGTAGTGAGAAAGGTGTTTTTGTAGTGAAGAAGGTGTTTTTGTAGTGAGGAAGGTGTTTTTGTAGTGAGAAAGGTGTTTTTGTAGTGAAGAAGGTGTTTTTGTAGTGAGGAAGGTGTTTTTGTAGTGAGGAAGGTGTTTTTGTAGTGAGGAAGGTGTTTTTGTAGTGAAGAAGGTGTTTTTGTAGTGAAGAAGGTGTTTTTGTAGTGAGAAAGGTGTTTTTCTAGTGAAGAAAGTGTTTTTGTAGTGAGGAAGTTGTTTTTGTAGTGAGGAAGGTGTTTTTGTAGGGAGGAAAGTGTTTTTATAGTGAAGAAGGTGTTTTTGTAGTGAGGAAGGTGTTTTTGTAGTGAAGAAGGTGTTTTTGAAGTGAAGAAGGTGTTTTTGTAGTGAAGAATGTGCTTTTGTAGTGAGGAAGGTGTTTTTGTAATGAGGAAGGTGTTTTTGTAGTGAGGAAGGTGTTTTTGTAGTGAGGAAGGTGCTTTTGCAGTGAGGAAGGCGTTTTTGTAGTGAAGAAGGTGTTCTTGAAGTGAGGAAGGTGTTTTTGTAGTGAAGAAGGTGTTTTTGTAGTGAGGAAGATGTTTTTGTAGTGAAGAAGGTGTTTTTGTAGTGAGGAAGGTGTTTTTGTAGTGAAGAAGGTGTTTTTGTATTGAGGAAGGTGTTTTTGTAGTGAGGAAGGTGTTTTTGTAATGAAGTTGTTTTTGTAATGAGGAAGGCGTTTTTGTAGTGAGGAAGGTGTTTTTGTAGTGAAGAAGGTGTTTTTGTAGCGAGGAAGGTGTTTTTTAGTGAGGAAGGTGTTTTTATGGTGAAGAATGTATTTTTGAAGTGAAGAAAGTGTTTTTGTAGTGAGGAAGGTGTTTTTGTAGTGAGGAAGGTGTTTTTGTAGTGAAGAATGTGTTTTTGTAGTGAAGGTGTTTTTGTAGTGTGGAAGGTGTTTTCGTAGTGAAGGTGTTTTTGTAGTGAGGAAGGTGTTTTTGTAGTGACGAAGGTGTTTTTGTAGTGAAGAAGGTGTTTTTGTAGTGAAGAAGGTGTTTTTGTAGTGTGGAAGGTGTTTTGTAGTGAGGAAGGTGTTTTTGTAGTGAAGAAGGTGTTTTTGTAGTGAGGAAGGTGTTTTGTAGTGAAGGTGTTTTTGTAGTGAGGAAGGTTTTCTCGTAGTGAAGAAGGTGTTTTTGTAGTTAGGAAGGTGTTTTTGTAGCGACGAAGGTGTTTTTGTAGTGAAGAAGGTGTTTTTGTAGTGAGGAAGGTGTTTTTGTAGTGAAGAAGGTGTTTTTGTAGGGAGGAAGGTATTTTTGTAGTGAGGAAGGTGTTTTTGTAGTGAAAAAGATGTTTTTGTAGTGAGGAAAGTGTTTTTGTAGTGAGGAAGGTGTTTTTGTAGTGAAGGTGTTTTTGTAGTGAAGAAGGTGTTTTTGTAGTGAAGAAGGTGTTTTGTAGTGAGGAAGGTATTTTTGTAGTGAGGAAGGTGTTTTTGTAGTGAGGAAGGTGTTTTTGTAGTGAAGGTGTTTTTGTAGTGAAGAAGGTGTTTTTGTAGTGAAGAAGGTGTTTTGTAGTGAGGAAGATGTTTTTGTAGTGAGGAAGGTGTTTTTGTAGTGAAGAAGGTGTTTTTGTAGTGAGGAAGGTGTTTTTGTAGTGAGGAAGGTGTTTTTGTAGTGAAGAATGTGTTTTTGAAGTGAAGGTGTTTTTGTAGTGAGGAAGGTGTTTTCCTAGTGAAGGTGTTTTTGTAGTGAGGAAGGTGTTTTTGTAGTGAGGAAGGTGTTTTTGTAGTGAAGAAGGTGTTTTTGTAGTGAGGTAGGTTTTTTGAAGTGAAGAAGGTGTTTTTGTAGTGAAGAAGGTGTTTTTGTAGTGAGGAAGGTGTTTTTGTAGTGAGGAAGGTGTTTTGTAGTGCAGAAGGTGTTTTTGTAGTGAGGAAGCTTTTTAGTAGTGAAGAAGGTGTTTTTGTAGTGAGGAAGGTGTTTTTGTAGCGAGGAAGGTGTTTTTGTAGTGAAAAAGGTGTTTTTGTAGTGAGGAAGGTGTTTTTGTAGTGAAGAAGGTGTTTTTGTAGGGAGGAAGGTATTTTTGTAGTGAGGAAGGTGTTTTTGTAGTGAAAAAGATGTTTTTGTAGTGAGGAAGGTGTTTTTGTAGTGAGGAAGGTGTTTTTGTAGTGAAGAAGGTGTTTTTGTAGTGAAGAAGGTGTTTTTGTAGTGAGGAAAGTGTTTTTGTAGTGAGAAATGTGTTTTTGTAGTGAAGAAGGTGTTTTTGTGGTGAGGAAGATGTTTATGTAGTGAGGAATGTGTTTTTGTAGTGAGGAAGGTGTTTTTGTAGTGAGAAAGGCGTTTTTGTAGTGAAAAAGGTGTTTTTGTAGTGAGGAAGGTGTTGTTGTAGTGAAAAATGTATTTGTGTAGAGAGGAAGGTGTTTTTGTAGTGAGGAAGGTGTTTTTGTAGTGAAGAAGGTGTTTTGTAGTGAGGAAGATGTTTTTGTAGTGAGGAAGGTGTTTTTGTAGTGAAGAAGGTGCTTTTGTAGTGAAGAAGGTGTTTTTGTAGTGAGGAAGGTGTTTTTGTAGTGAAAAGGGTATTTGTGTAGAGAGGAAGGTGTTTTTGTAGTGAGGAAGGTGTTTTTGGAGTGAAAAAGGTATTTGTGTAGAGAGGAAGGTGTTTTTGTAGTGAGGAAGGTGTTTTTGGAGTGAAAAAGGTATTTGTGTAGAGAGGAAGGTGTTTTTGTAGTGAGGAAAGCTTTTTTTTACAGTGGAAGGCGTTTTTGTAACGAGAAAGATATTTTTGTAACAGGGTTGTGAGGATACACTTACTTGTCAGTCACAGTGAGGAGAGAATATGTGTTTTATCTGATTTTTCTTGAACGGCGATTTTTTCCTTCACTAATATTACGTATTTTCAAAGGTTAGGGCAGACTGGCTCTCACATTGTTCCAGCTTTTTATGTGGTTACACTGTTTTCTTGTGGGCGCAAAGTTAAGATGAAGTCCTTTTGTTATGGCGAGGTTGTTTGAAAATTACTCATTTTGACATGTAAATTGCTTGAAATTACTGGGAATTTTCTGAATTACAGGGATTAGTTGAAGATCATCGAACTGTACTCCCTGAACGTTGGCGAGAAGGATGCATCATAACTTACAATTTGCCAATTCTGGAGGGATTGGTCTCAAATCTGCACACAGAAATCACTCCCTAAAAAAAAAGCTAGAAGCCTGACAGATGGTGCAAAATATTGTATTGAAAGGCAGAGATACAATGATCACTGAGAGTTAACTAAGAGTAATAGGATCCAGACTCTTCAACAATCTTCCTTCATACATAAAGGGAAGTTATTAAAAGTCCCCTACTTGTCTTGAAGAGGGAACTTGATAAGTTCCTCAAGTCAGTCCCTGATCAGCCGAATTGTGATGGATACATTGGACTCTGTGCAGCTAACACCAACAGCCTGGTTGATCAAGCCAGCAACCAGGAGGCTGCTCAGGGACTAGACTGGTCTGTGAAGGTGAGATCATCCTCAGGTAACTTTCAGTGTGTGTGTGTGTGTATGTGTGTATGTGTGTGTGTTTGTGTGTGTATGTGTGTGTGTGTGTGTGTGTGTGTGTGTGTGTGTGTGTGTGTGTGTGTGTGTGTGTGTGTGTGTGTGTGTGTGTGTGTGTGTGTGTGTGAGGCATCATCGTCTCTGCACTGTGTACAGGGAAGAGGAAGAGGTGACTAAAGCCAAAGAATTATCACTTAAATTGTGAAAATAGCTTAAAGTAACTGAGTACCAAACACACAGTTAGGTATGGAACCAGGAGAACTAAAGTAAGCTCCAGTTCTTGGAACCATTGGTCATCAGAAGTCACACACAGTTTTACATTCACAATCTGCAGAAAACTGACACGCATATGATCAACTTTCTGGAGTCACCACCCAGAACACTTCATAAAGAGTGACGTCTCTGATGTCTTCCTGAAGACACTCGGGATCTCTTATCAACAGCACCATCACTAATAAAAGAAATTGACCAAAAGGCAATAAATAAGGTTACCGTAAATGGTTCCTACAATTATTATTCATTAAAGCTTATAAAAATTACTTGGATTTCCATAAGTAATTTGACATCGTTCAGAATAAAGACATGCTATTATTTGTCTTTTATTACAAAAATACACTCAACAATCTGAATAAAGTAAACAAAATCATACCTTATTATCCTAAGAGATTTGAAAATTGCGTATCCAAAAGTTACAAAACACAGGATACACCCAGGATCCTTGAAACATCATCCGAAGGCAAAATGTATAACTTACTACAAGATCCTACGACTGTAAGAGACCTAGTAGACACACAAGAGGATTCGACTACATTTTGCACACGTCAGATCACACACTCACAACATTCACTGGGAACCAACAAAACTCATGCATGAGTCCTGTTTATGATTTAATAGACACACTGAAGGACTGAACACCTCAAGCTTACCTCTCCTCGTCTTTCACTGTCTCCAGCTGAAATGTTGCCTCTGTTAAAGACAGAAGCAGTCTGCAGCGCAGGCGATAAACATTTCAGCAACGAAGATATCCAAGTGCTATATTTGTGTCTTATTAATCAACTTGTCAGTGTTAATGCCATTATTATTGATAATAACAAATATCACTGCGTTATTCAATAAAAAAAACTGAATCAGTATTCATCACTTTCAAACCTAACTTCAGCATCTTTCAAAGTCAATGGAAAACACATATGTTCACATCATTAGCCCAAAAAATCTCTCATTCTGGCTCAAACTTAAATCCAGCCTCTAAAACTTGATTGTAAAATGGACATGTTCATCTTGAATGGAAATAAAGACGTGGATCAGGGGACCCTCCATCACCACAACAATGAGGCGAAGGTTCCATTGAAAGTCAGCTTTCCTGTGTTGTACCTATCTGCTGAAGAGGGCCTCACATGATATCAAAATAAGAAACATTGCCCTCAGACATGACATTTTCACCACCACCAGCCTCCTAAACACTGTAACGTTTATAGCCCATGGTTCACACCCATAAAAACGCTCTGATATCACTGTACTCTGGCTCTTTCCCCTCTAGGCCTCTACTGATAAATCTTTCTTCCACAGATGCCTCAGCATTCCGCCTACCTTTCTTCGCCTCGTCTGTTCTATTATTCGCCTTATCTTTAATAGACTCATCTGCTGACACGTTCACTCCCGGTTATCTCAAACATATTTGTTTCCTCAATATTTCCTTTTCCCAGTATGATATCCAATCTTGCATTGTCAAGATATTTTTTTTTTTACTGAGAAATGTGAGACTGCAGTAACTTCTTTACTTACGGTGTATAAGATTGATGAGTGGGATATCGTGTTATGGTAACTACTTAGAGCTAGTGGTAGCTACTTGATGCTAGTGATAGCTAGTTTGTGCTATTGGTGGCTACTCTGTGCTAGTGGTAACTACTCTGTGTTACTGGTAGATACTTTGTTTCAGTAGTAGCTACTCTGTCCCAGTGGTAACTACTTTGTGCTAGTGCTAGCTACTTTGTGCTAGTGGTAGCTACCGAGTGCTACTGGTAGCTACTATATGCTAGTGATAGCTACTATGTGCTAGTGGTAGCTACCTTGTGCTTCTTGTAGTTACATATTGGTACTGGTACCTATATTCGCATAACACACACACACAGGAGGCAGGAATAACAGAAAAGACACTGCAATGGACCAGGGAACACTTGACAAGAAGGAAACATCGAGTGATGGTACGTGACAATGTGTCACAGTGGGTGCCTGTGACGAGTCGTGTTCCACACTGGTCAGTCTAAGGGCTCGTGCTGTTTCTGGTATATATGAATGACATGACGGCAGGGATAGATTCAGAGGTGTCCCTGTTTGTAGACGACGTGAAGCCAATGCGGAGAATTTAAGTGGATGAGGGCCAAGTAGGACTACAAAGGGATCTGGACAGGCTGCAAGCTTGGTCTAACAGTTGGCTCCTGGAATTTAACCCCATCAAGTGCAAAATCATGAAGATTGGGAAAGGTCGAAGAAGTCCGCAGACAAAGTACAGGCTAGGAAGCCAAATCTGCAAACCTCACTTATTGAAAAAGATCTTGGAATGAGTATAATACCGAACTCATCTCCTGAGGGACGCATCAACCAAAATAACTGCTGCAGTATACAGGCGCCTGGCAAACCTAAGAATAGTGTTTCGACTCTTAGCAGAGAATCGTTGAAGACTCTATACACCGTGTA
>NC_091305.1:36132349-36139849 GCF_038502225.1 Cherax quadricarinatus
ATGATGTGTGACAAGCACAGGTTGTTCCTAGGCCCGTTGTACAGTACCTGAGAGTGACGGAAGAATACCAGTGAGAACGTAAACAATGAAACAGTCAAGAAATCTGAAAGAACACGGTATACACTAGATTTTTGTTATCTGAATACTCGACTGTTCCCACCACCAATGTTAAGTACAGCATAACAATCATCTTGACAGCTACCATAATATGAGTAGGTTTTGAAAAAGAAAATTGAGCAAGAATGAGTACGCTTGCTGGCTACACCTTGTGTACCGATACAGAGAACAGAACTGTAGAATGTGTTAATCATCTGAAAGCAGTTGATAAACTGACCTGAGAATTACACTTAATACACCAGTACTGTATATAACAATGTACGAAAATTTGATGACATCACTATTAAAGAAAAATGTGACTTCACATATAAAAATGTGCGACCATTAGCAAACAACAATGGAAACAACTGAACTGCTTAGTACCCAAGAGACATTCAGAGTATGTATGTAAACACAGACAAGAACTCAGGTGTACCTACTTAGTTACGGTCCTGAATGATCAGCATTCATTTAGTGCTCGTGTTTTGGAAGTAACATTGTTAAACAGTCACAGTTTCACTGTGGTATTTACATTGATATGCAGTATACACCAGGTAGGTAGAGAGAGAGTATCGCTACCTGCTCAGTATACATGCTGAGAGGAACACTGACAACACTTACAATGGTGATGTACATGTGTTTGTATGTTAGTGTAATGAATGTGTTTGTTAACATGTATTTGTTGCAGCTGCAGGCAACCCAGCTGTTGTAGCTGCAGGCAACCCAGGTGTTCTAGGTGCAGGCAATCCAGGTGTTCCAGCTGCAGGCAACCCAGGTGTTCCAGCTGCAGGCAACCCAATTGTTTCAGCTGTAGGCAACCCAGCTGCAGCAGCTGCAGGCAACCCAGGTGTTCCAGCTGCCTGCAACCCATCTGCTGCAACAGCAGGCAACCCAGCTGTAGCAACTGCAGGCAACCCATCTGTTGCAACTGCAGGCAACCAACCTGTTGCAAATGCAGGCAACCCAGGTGTTGCAGCTGCAGGCAACCCATCTGTTGGAGCTGCAGGCAACCCAGCTGTTGCAGCTACAGGCAACCCAGCTGTTGCAGCTGCAGGCAACCCATCTGTTGCAGCTGCAGGCAACCAAGGTGTTGCAGCTGCAGGCAACCAAGATGTTGCAACTGCAAGCAACCCATCTGCTGCAACTGCAGGCAACCCAGCTGTTGCAGATGCAAGCAAACCATCTGCTGCAACTGTAGGCAACCCAGCTGTAGCAGCTGCAGGCAACACAGGTGTTGCAGCTGCAGGCAACCTAGGTGTTGCAACTGTATGCAACCCAGGTGTTGCAGCTGCAGGCAACCCAGGTGTTGCAGCTGCAGGTAACCCAGGTGTTGTAGCTGCAGGAAACCAAGGTGTTGCAGCTGCAGTCAACCTAGGTGTTGCAGCTGCAGGCAACCCAGGTGTTGCAACTGCAGGAAACTCATCTGTTGCAACTCCAGGCAACCCAGCTGTTGCAGCTGCAGGCAACTCATCATTTGCAAATGCAGGCAACCCAAGTGTTACAGCTGCAGGCAACCCACTTGTTGCAGCTGCAGGCAACCCATCTGTTGCAACTGCAGGCAAACCATCTGTTGCAACTGCAGGCAACCCAGCTGTTACAGCTGCAGGCAACTCATCTGTTGCAATTGCTGGCAACCCAAGTGTTGCAGCTGCACGCAACCCAGGTGTTGCAGATGCTGGCAACCCAAGTGTTGCACCTGCAGGCAACATAAGTGTTGCAGCTGCTGGAAACCCAGTTGTTGTAGCTGCGTGCAACTCATCTGTTGCAGCTGCAGGCAACTCAATTGTTGCAGCTGCATGCAACACAGGTGTTTCAGCTGCAGGCAACACATGTGTTGCAGTTGCAGGCAACACAGGTGTTGCACCTGAAGGCAACACAGGTGTTGTAGCTGCAGGCAACACAGGCGTTGCAGCTACAGGCAACCCATCTGTTGCAACTGCAGGCAACCCAGCTGTTACAGCTGCAGGCAACTCATCTGTTATTGCTAGCAACCCAAGTGTTGCAGCTGAACGCAACCCAGGTGTTGCAGCTGCTGGCAACCCAAATACTGCAGCTGCAGGCAACCCAGGCGTTGCAGCTGCTGGCAACCCAGTTGTTGCAGCTGCATGCAACTCATCTGTTGCAGCTGCAGGCAACCCAGGTGTTGCAGTTGCAGGCAACATAAGTGTTTCAGCTGCAGGCAACACAGGTGTTGCAGCTGCAGGCAACACAGGCGTTGCAGCTGCAGGCAACACAGGTGCTGCAGCTGCAGGGAACACAGGTGTTGTAGCTGCAGGCAACATAGGTGTTGCAGCTGCAGGCAACCCATCTGTTGCAACGGCAGGAAACCCAGCTGTTGCAGCTGCAGGCAACCCAGGCGTTGCAGCTGCAGGCAACCCATCTGTTGCAGCTGCAGGCAATCAATGTGTTGCAGCTGCAGGCAGCCAAGATGATGCAGCTGCAAGCAACCCATCTGTTGCAACTTCAGGCAACCCAGCTGTTGAAGAGGCAGGTAACCCAGCTGTTGCAGCTGCAGGCAACTCATCTGTTGCAACTGCTGGCAACCCATCTGTTGCAGCTGCAGGCAACTCATCTGTTGCAACTGCAGGAAACCCAGCTGTTGCAGATGCAGGCAACTCATCTGTTGCAAATGCAGGCAACCCAAGTGTTGCAGCTGCAGGCAACCCAGGTGTTGCAGCTGCAGGCAACCCAGGTGTTGCAGCTGCAGGCAACCCAGGTGTTGCAGCTGCAGGCAACCCATCTGCTGCAACTGCATGCAACCCAGCTGTTGCAGCTGCAGAGAGCTCATCTGTTGCAATTGCTGGCAACCCAAGTGTTGCAGCTGCAGGCAAACCAGGTGTTGCAGCTCATGGCAACCCAAGTGTTGCAGCTGCTGCCAACCCAGCTGTTGCAGCTGCATGCAACTCATCTGTTGCACCTGCAGGCAACCCAGGCGTTGCAGCTGCAAGCAACCCAGGTGTTGCAGCTGCAGGCAACCGAGGT
The DNA here is from genome assembly GCF_038502225.1 of Cherax quadricarinatus. Taxonomy (NCBI): domain Eukaryota; kingdom Metazoa; phylum Arthropoda; class Malacostraca; order Decapoda; family Parastacidae; genus Cherax; species Cherax quadricarinatus. The sequence continues at coordinate 36,135,428 of NC_091305.1, forward strand.
GTTGCAGCTGTAGGCAACACAGGTGCTGCAGCTGCAGGCAACACAAGTGTTGCAGCTGCAGACAACACAGATGTTGCAGTTGCAGGCAACAAAGGTGTTGCAACTGCATGCAACGCAGGTGTTGCAGCTGCAGGCAACACATGTGCTGCAGCTGCAGGCAACACAGGTGTTGCAGCTGCAGGCAACACAAGTGTTGCAGCTGCAGGCAACTCAGCACTTATAAGTCGCTTGCTTTTTTAAGAGGATTTTTTGCTTAATTTTAATTTCTCGAAAGACTTAGCTTATGAATTCGTGAGATCGTAAGACTACCTGAACCTGCCATGATGTACTCTTGGTCTACCTGAACCTGCCATGATGTACTCTTGGTCTACCTGAACCTGCCATGATGTACTCTTGGTCTACCTGAACCTGTCATGATGTACTCTTGGTCTACCTGAACCTGCCATGCTGTACTCTTGATCTACCTGAACCTGCCATGATGTACTCTTGGTCTACCTGAACCTGCCATGATATACTTTTGATCTACCTGAACCTGCCATGATGTACTCTTGGTCTACCTGAACCTGCCATGATGTACTCTTGGTCTACCTGAACCTGCCATGATGTACTCTTGGTCTACCTGAACCTGCCATGCTGTACTCTTGGTCTACCTGAACCTGCCATGCTGTACTCTTGGTCTACCTGAACCTGCCATGCTGTACTCTTGGTCTACCTGAACCTGCCATGCTGTACTCTTGGTCTACCTGAACCTGCCATGCTGTACTCTGGGTCTACCTGATCCTGCCATGATGTACTCTTGGTCTACCTGAACCTGCCATGCTGTACTCTTGGTCTACATGAACCTGCCATGCTGTACTCTTGGTCTCTCTGCCATGCTGTACTCCTGTACTCTTGGGCTACCTGAACCTGCCATGCTGTACCTGTGGTCTACCTGAACCATGATGTACTCTTGGTCTACCTGAACCTGACATGATGTACTCTTGGTCTACCTGAACCTGCCATGATGTACTCTTGGTCTACCTGAACCTGTCATGATGTACTCTTGGTCTACCTGAACCTGTCATGATGTACTCTTGGTCTACCTGAACCTGTCATGATGTACTCTTGGTCTACCTGAACCTGTCATGATGTACTCTTGGTCTACCTGAACCTGTCATGATGTACTCTTGGTCTATCTGAACCTGTCATGATGTACTCTTGGTCTACCTGAACCTGCCATGCTGTACTCTCAACCTGAACCTGTCTGTACTCTTGGTCTATCTGAACCTGTCATGATGTACTCTTGGTCTCACCTGCCATGCTGTACTCTTGGTCTACCTGAACCTGTCATGATGTACTCTTGGTCTACCTGAACCTGCCATGATGTACTCTTGGTCTACCTGAACCTGCCATGCCATGATGTACTCTTGGTCTATGTCATGATGTACTCTTGGTCTACCTGAACCTGTCATGATGTACTCTTGGTCTACCTGAACCTGCCATGATGTACTCTTGATCTACCTGAACCTGTCATGATGTACTCTTGATCTATCTGTGTACTCTTGGTCTACCTGAACCTGTCATGATGTACTCTTGGTCTATCTGAACCTGCCATGATGTACTCTTGATCTACCTGAACCTGCCAGGTCTATCTGAACCTGTCATGATGTACTCTTGATCTACTGAACCTTGTACTCTTGGTCTACCTGAACCTGAACCTGTCTACCACCTGATGTACTCTTGATCTATCTGAACCTGCCATGATACTCCTGAACCTGCCATGCTGTACTCTTGGTCTACCTGAACCTCCCATTATGTACTCTTGGTCTACCTGAACCTGTCATGATGTACTCTTGGTCTACCTGAACCTGTCATGATGTACTCTTGTCTACCTGAACCTCATGATGTTCTCTTGGTCTACCTGAACCTGCCATGCTGTACTCTTGGTATACCTGAACCTGTCATGATGTACTCTTGGTCTACCTGAACCTGCCATGATGTACTCTTGGTCTACCTGAACCTGCCATAACTCTGCCATGATGATGTACTTTGATCTATCTGAACCTGTCATGATGTACTCTTGGTCTACCTGAACCTGTCATGATGTACTCTTGGTCTATCTGAACCTGTCATGATGTACTCTTGGTCTACCTGAACCTGCCATGCTGTACTCTTGGTCTACCTGAACCTGTCATGATGTACTCTTGGTCTACCTGAACCTGTCATGATGTACTCTTGGTCTACCTGAACCTGCCATGATATACTTTTGATCTACCTAAACCTGTCATGATGTACTCTTGGTCTACCTGGACCTGCCATGATGTACTCTTGGTCTACCTGAACCTGTCATGATGTACTCTTGGTCTACCTGAACCTGCCATGATGTACTCTTGGTCTACCTGAACCTGCCATGATGTACTCTTGGTCTACCTGAACCTGTCATGATGTACTCTTGGTCTACCTGAACCTGCCATGATGTACTCTTGGTCTACCTGAACCTGTCATGATGTACTCTTGGTCTACCTGAACCTGTCATGATGTACTCTTGGTCTACCTGAACCTGTCATGATGTACTCTTGGTCTACCTGAACCTGCCATGATGTACTCTTGATCTACCTGAACCTGTCATGATGTACTCTTGGTCTATCTGAACCTGTCATGATGTACTCTTGGTCTATCTGAACCTGTCATGATGTACTCTTGATCTACCTGAACCTGCCATGATGTACTCTTGATCTACCTGAACCTGTCATGATGTACTCTTGATCTATCTGAACCTGTCAGGATGTACTCTTGATCTATCTGAACCTGCCATGATGTACTCTTGATCTATCTGAACCTGTCATGATGTACTCTTGATCTATCTGAACCTGTCATGATGTACTCTTGATCTATCTGAACCTGTCATGATGTACTCTTGATCTATCTGAACCTGTCATGATGTACTCTTGATCTATCTGAACCTGCCATGATGTACTCTTGATCTATCTGAACCTGTCATGATGTACTCTTGATCTATCTGAACCTGCCATGATGTACTCTTGATCTATCTGAACCTGTCATGATGTACTCTTGATCTATCTGAACCTGCCATGATGTACTCTTGATCTATCTGAACCTTCCATGATGTACTCTAGATCTATCTGAACCTGCCATGATGTACTCTTGATCTATCTGTAACTGCCATGATGTTCTCTTGATCTGTCTGAACCTGCCATGATGTACTCTTGATCTATCTGATGTACTCTTGATCTATCTGAACCTGCCATGATGTACTCTTGTACTCTGCCATTGTATCTATCTGAACCTGCCATGATGTACTCTTGATCTATCTGAACCTGCCATGATGTACTCTTGATCTATCTGAACCTGCCATGATGTACTCTTGATCTATCTGAACCTGCCATGATGTACTCTTGATCTATCTGAACCTGCCATGATGTACTCTTGATCTATCTGAACCTGCCATGATGTACTCTTGATCTATCTGAACCTGCCATGATGTACTCTTGATCTATCTGAACCTGCCATGATGTACTCTTGATCTATCTGAACCTGCCATGATGTACTCTTGATCTATCTGAACCTGTCATGATGTACTCTTGATCTATCTGAACCTGCCATGATGTACTCTTGATCTATCTGAACCTGCCATGATGTACTCTTGATCTATCTGAACCTGTCATGATATACTCTTGGTCTATCTGAACCTCCCATGATGTACTCTTGATCTATCTGAACCTGCCATGATGTACTCTTGATCTATCTGAACCTGTCATGATGTACTCTTGGTCTATCTGAACCTGTCATGATGTACTCTTGGTCTATCTGAACCTGTCATGATGTACTCTTGGTCTATCTGAACCTGTCATGATGTACTCTTGATCTATCTGAACCTGTCATGATGTACTCTTGATCTATCTGAACCTGCCATGATGTACTCTTGATCTATCTGAACCTGCCATGATGTACTCTTGATCTATCTGAACCTGCCATGATGTACTCTTGATCTATCTGAACCTGTCATGATGTATTCTTGATCTATCTGAACCTGTCATGATGTACTCTTGATCTATCTGAACCTGTCATGATCTATCTGAACCTGCCATGATGTACTGTTGATCTATCTGAGCCTGTTATGATGTACTCTTGATCTATCTGAACCTGCCATGATGTACTCTTGATCTGCTTGAACCTGTCATGATGTACTCTTGATCTATCTGAACCTGTCATGATCTATCTGAACCTGCCATGATGTACTCTTGATCTATCTGAACCTGTCATGATCTATCTGAACCTGTCATGATGTACTCTTGATCTATCTGAACCTGTCATGATCTATCTGAACCTGCAATGATGTACTCTTGATCTATCTGAACCTGTCATGATCTATCTGAACCTGCCATGATGTACTCTTGATCTATCTGAACCTGTCATGATCTA
>NC_091305.1:36152349-36229572 GCF_038502225.1 Cherax quadricarinatus
GATGTATGATAGTGATGAACGTGGAAGAAGCATCAGGAGGCTGATGTATGATAGTGATGAACGTCGAAGAAGCATCAGGAGGCTGATGTATGATAGTGATGAACGTGGAAGAAGCATCAGGAGGCTGATGTATGATAGTGATGTACGTGGAAGAAGCATCAGGAGGCTGATGTATGATAGTGATGAACGTCGAAGAAGCATCAGGAGGCTGATGTATGATAGTGATGAACGTGGAAGAAGCATCAGGAGGCTGATGTATGATAGTGATGTACGTGGAAGAAGCATCAGGAGGCTGATGTATGATAGTGATGAACGTGGAAGAAGCATCAGGAGGCTGATGTATGATAGTGATGAACGTCGAAGAAGCATCAGGAGGCTGATGTATGATAGTGATGAACGTGGAAGAAGCATCAGGAGGCTGATGTATGATAGTGATGTACGTGGAAGAAGCATCAGGAGGCTGATGTATGATAGTGATGAACGTGGAAGAAGCATCAGGAGGCTGATGTATGATAGTGATGTACGTGGAAGAAGCATCAGGAGGCTGATGTATGATAGTGATGAACGTGGAAGAAGCATCAGGAGGCTGATGTATGATAGTGATGAACGTGGAAGAAGCATCAGGAGGCTGATGTATGATAGTGATGAACGTGGAAGAAGCATCAGGAGGCTGATGTATGATAGTGATGTACGTGGAAGAAGCATCAGGAGGCTGATGTATGATAGTGATGAACGTGGAAGAAGCATCAGGAGGCTGATGTATGATAGTGATGAACGTGGAAGAAGCATCAGGAGGCTGATGTATGATAGTGATGAACGTGGAAGAAGCATCAGGAGGCTGATGTATGATAGTGATGTACGTGGAAGAAGCATCAGGAGGCTGATGTATGATAGTGATGAACGTGGAAGAAGCATCAGGAGGCTGATGTATGATAGTGATGAACGTGGAAGAAGCATCAGGAGGCTGATGTATGATAGTGATGAACGTGGAAGAAGCATCAGGAGGCTGATGTATGATAGTGATGTACGTGGAAGAAGCATCAGGAGGCTGATGTATGATAGTGATGAACGTGGAAGAAGCATCAGGAGGCTGATGTATGATAGTGATGAACGTCGAAGAAGCATCAGGAGGCTGATGTATGATAGTGATGAACGTGGAAGAAGCATCAGGAGGCTGATGTATGATAGTGATGTACGTGGAAGAAGCATCAGGAGGCTGATGTATGATAGTGATGAACGTGGAAGAAGCATCAGGAGGCTGATGTATGATAGTGATGAACGTGGAAGAAGCATCAGGAGGCTGATGTATGATAGTGATGAACGTGGAAGAAGCATCAGGAGGCTGATGTATGATAGTGATGAACGTCGAAGAAGCATCAGGAGGCTGATGTATGATAGTGATGAACGTGGAAGAAGCATCAGGAGGCTGATGTATGATAGTGATGTACGTGGAAGAAGCATCAGGAGGCTGATGTATGATAGTGATGAACGTCGAAGAAGCATCAGGAGGCTGATGTATGATAGTGATGAACGTGGAAGAAGCATCAGGAGGCTGATGTATGATAGTGATGTACGTGGAAGAAGCATCAGGAGGCTGATGTATGATAGTGATGAACGTGGAAGAAGCATCAGGAGGCTGATGTATGATAGTGATGAACGTGGAAGAAGCATCAGGAGGCTGATGTATGATAGTGATGAACGTGGAAGAAGCATCAGGAGGCTGATGTATGATAGTGATGTACGTGGAAGAAGCATCAGGAGGCTGATGTATGATAGTGATGAACGTCGAAGAAGCATCAGGAGGCTGATGTATGATAGTGATGAACGTGGAAGAAGCATCAGGAGGCTGATGTATGATAGTGATGTACGTGGAAGAAGCATCAGGAGGCTGATGTATGATAGTGATGAACGTGGAAGAAGCATCAGGAGGCTGATGTATGATAGTGATGAACGTCGAAGAAGCATCAGGAGGCTGATGTATGATAGTGATGAACGTGGAAGAAGCATCAGGAGGCTGATGTATGATAGTGATGTACGTGGAAGAAGCATCAGGAGGCTGATGTATGATAGTGATGAACGTGGAAGAAGCATCAGGAGGCTGATGTATGATAGTGATGTACGTGGAAGAAGCATCAGGAGGCTGATGTATGATAGTGATGAACGTGGAAGAAGCATCAGGAGGCTGATGTATGATAGTGATGAACGTGGAAGAAGCATCAGGAGGCTGATGTATGATAGTGATGAACGTGGAAGAAGCATCAGGAGGCTGATGTATGATAGTGATGTACGTGGAAGAAGCATCAGGAGGCTGATGTATGATAGTGATGAACGTGGAAGAAGCATCAGGAGGCTGATGTATGATAGTGATGTACGTGGAAGAAGCATCGGGAGGCTGATGTATGATAGTGATGAACGTGGAAGAAGCATCAGGAGGCTGATGTATGATAGTGATGAACGTGGAAGAAGCATCAGGAGGCTGATGTATGATAGTGATGTACGTGGAAGAAGCATTAGGAGGCTGATGTATGATAGTGATGAACGTGGAAGAAGCATTAGGAGGCTGATGTATGATAGTGATGTACGTGGAAGAAGCATCAGGAGGCTGATGTATGATAGTGATGAACGTGGAAGAAGCATCAGGAGGCTGATGTATGATAGTGATGAACGTGGAAGAAGCATTAGGAGGCTGATGTATGATAGTGATGTACGTGGAAGAAGCATCAGGAGGCTGATGTATGATAGTGATGAACGTGGAAGAAGCATCAGGAGGCTGGTGTATGATAGTGATGTACGTGGAAGAAGCATTAGGAGGCTGATGTATGATAGTGATGAACGTGGAAGAAGCATCAGGAGGCTGATGTATGATAGTGATGAACGTGGAAGAAGCATCAGGAGGCTGGTGTATGATAGTGATGTACGTGGAAGAAGCATCAGGAGGCTGATGTATGATAGTGATGAACGTGGAAGAAGCATCAGGAGGCTGATGTATGATAGTGATGAACGTGGAAGAAGCATCAGGAGGCTGATGTATGATAGTGATGAACGTGGAAGAAGCATCAGGAGGCTGATGTATGATAGTGATGAACGTGGAAGAAGCATCAGGAGGCTGGTGTATGATAGTGATGTACGTGGAAGAAGCATCAGGAGGCTGATGTATGATAGTGATGTACGTGGAAGAAGCATCAGGAGGCTGGTGTATGATAGTGATGAACGTGGAAGAAGCATCAGGAGGCTGATGTATGATAGTGATGTACGTGGAAGAAGCATCAGGAGGCTGATGTATGATAGTGATGAACGTGGAAGAAGCATCAGGAGGCTGATGTATGATAGTGATGAACGTGGAAGAAGCATCAGGAGGCTGGTGTATGATAGTGATGTACGTGGAAGAAGCATCAGGAGGCTGGTGTATGATAGTGATGAACGTGGAAGAAGCATCAGGAGGCTGGTGTATGATAGTGATGTACGTGGAAGAAGCATCAGGAGGCTGATGTATGATAGTGATGTACGTGGAAGAAGCATCAGGAGGCTGATGTATGATAGTGATGAACGTGGAAGAAGCATCAGGAGGCTGGTGTATGATAGTGATGAACGTGGAAGAAGCATCAGGAGGCTGGTGTATGATAGTGATGTACGTGGAAGAAGCATCAGGAGGCTGATGTATGATAGTGATGAACGTGGAAGAAGCATCAGGAGGCTGGTGTATGATAGTGATGTACGTGGAAGAAGCATCAGGAGGCTGGTGTATGATAGTGATGAACGTGGAAGAAGCATCAGGAGGCTGGTGTATGATAGTGATGAACGTGGAAGAAGCATCAGGAGGCTGGTGTATGATAGTGATGTACGTGGAAGAAGCATCAGGAGGCTGATGTATGATAGTGATGAGCGTGGAAGAAGCATCAGGAGGCTGGTGTATGATAGTGATGAACGTGGAAGAAGCATCAGGAGGCTGGTGTATGATAGTGATGTACGTGGAAGAAGCATCAGGAGGCTGGTGTATGATAGTGATGTACGTGGAAGAAGCATCAGGAGGCTGATGTATGATAGTGATGAACGTGGAAGAAGCATCAGGAGGCTGATGTATGATAGTGATGAACGTGGAAGAAGCATCAGGAGGCTGATGTATGATAGTGATGAACGTGGAAGAAGCATCAGGAGGCTGATGTATGATAGTGATGAACGTGGAAGAAGCATCAGGAGGCTGATGTATGATAGTGATGTACGTGGAAGAAGCATCAGGAGGCTGATGTATGATAGTGATGAACGTGGAAGAAGCATCAGGAGGCTGATGTATGATAGTGATGTACGTGGAAGAAGCATCAGGAGGCTGATGTATGATAGTGATGAACGTGGAAGATGCATCAGGAGGCTGATGTATGATAGTGATGTACGTGGAAGAAGCATCAGGAGGTTGATGTATGATAGTGATGAACGTGGAAGAAGCATCAGGAGGCTGATGTATGATAGTGATGAACGTGGAAGAAGCATCAGGAGGCTGATGTATGATAGTGATGTACGTGGAAGAAGCATCAGGAGGCTGATGTATGATAGTGATGAACGTGGAAGATGCATCAGGAGGCTGATGTATGATAGTGATGTACGTGGAAGAAGCATCAGGAGGTTGATGTATGATAGTGATGAACGTGGAAGAAGCATCAGGAGGCTGATGTATGATAGTGATGAACGTGGAAGAAGCATCAGGAGGCTGATGTATGATAGTGATGTACGTGGAAGAAGCATCAGGAGGCTGATGTATGATAGTGATGAACGTGGAAGAAGCATCAGGAGGCTGATGTATGATAGTGATGAACGTGGAAGAAGCATCAGGAGGCTGATGTATGATAGTGATGAACGTGGAAGAAGCATCAGGAGGCTGATGTATGATAGTGATGAACGTGGAAGAAGCATCAGGAGGCTGATGTATGATAGTGATGAACGTGGAAGAAGCATCAGGAGGCTGATGTATGATAGTGATGAACGTGGAAGAAGCATCAGGAGGCTGATGTATGATAGTGATGTACGTGGAAGAAGCATCAGGAGGCTGATGTATGATAGTGATGAACGTGGAAGAAGCATCAGGAGGCTGATGTATGATAGTGATGAACGTGGAAGAAGCATCAGGAGGCTGGTGTATGATAGTGATGAACGTGGAAGAAGCATCAGGAGGCTGATGTATGATAGTGATGTACGTGGAAGAAGCATCAGGAGGCTGATGTATGATAGTGATGAACGTGGAAGAAGCATCAGGAGGCTGATGTATGATAGTGATGAACGTGGAAGAAGCATCAGGAGGCTGGTGTATGATAGTGATGAACGTGGAAGAAGCATCAGGAGGCTGATGTATGATAGTGATGTACGTGGAAGAAGCATCAGGAGGCTGATGTATGATAGTGATGTACGTGGAAGAAGCATCAGGAGGCTGATGTATGATAGTGATGAACGTGGAAGAAGCATCAGGAGGCTGATGTATGATAGTGATGAACGTGGAAGAAGCATCAGGAGGCTGATGTATGATAGTGATGAACGTGGAAGAAGCATCAGGAGGCTGATGTATGATAGTGATGAACGTGGAAGAAGCATCAGGAGGCTGATGTATGATAGTGATGAACGTGGAAGAAGCATCAGGAGGCTGTACATCCTGTCTATTCTCTAATAACCCGCACACATGACAATGAAATTTATAACGACGTTACGGTCCGACATGTATCATTAACTAGTCTGAATAATTAATGATCAATATCGCACCGAAACATCGTCAGACAAAATTTCTTAACTTCTCACCTATAATACACAACAGAGACGTTCCATGTAGCATAGTATTTAAATACCGTCGACTTATTTTACTACTTTATTGTCAAGGAAAAGTTTAATTTAAACGTAATCATAAGTTTCATTATACTGAGCCAATTATTATCGTGTTGTTGCCGTCGCGACATTGTTCATGTCTAGCCTTTATATCAGGTCTTCCAGTGGACCTCGAACAACAATATAATGTTTATCGATGACAAGTTTCAGTGTCTCCGCTGTGGAAGAATTGAGAGAATAAAGACTGTAACAGAGCACAAGACAAACTTAGATCATTGAACAGAAGGTAAGTTCCATGTGCAAGACTTGGGAGTAATGATGTAGGAAGATCCAACAATGTTGGCATTACTGGATAACTAGAACTTTCAGGACAAGAGAACCTGAGTCAATAATAATATTCTCTGGCTGGATCACTTATTACCACTTTTCGACGTCTTTGCTTCATACATAAGAGAAATTACCAAAAACTTCTGGTTGTCCTCAGTAGGAAACTGAACAAGTTCCTCAACTCAGTTCGTAACCAGCTGCGCAGTGGTACGTGCACTGGACTGCGTGCTGTCAACAGCAACAGCTTGGTTATTCAGGCCTTGATCCACCAGGAGGCCTGGTCTAGGACCCGGCTGCTAGGGTATTGATCCCCCACTCGAAACATCCTTCGGGTACACCCCTATCATTTTCTCCAAAGGAAATTACTGTTGGCGAATTAGCCATACGTGCAACCTGCAGATGTTGCACATGCGTCTCATTCATCAACATGTTGGTATTGTATGTTACTGATATACAGAAATTGCTATTGTTAAGATAAAATAAGATTTCGTTCGGATTTTTAACCCCGGAGGGTTAGCCACCCAGGATAACCCAAGAAAGTCAGTGCGTCATCGAGGACTGTCTAACTTATTTCCATTGGGGTCCTTAATCTTGTCCCCCAGGATGCGACCCACACCAGTCGACTAACACCCAGGTACCTATTTGCTGCTAGGTGAACAGGACAACAGGTGTAAGGAAACGTGTCGAAATGTTTCCACCCGCCGGGAATCGAACCCGGGCCATCCGTGTGTGAAGCGGGAGCTTTAGCCACCAGGCCACCGGGCCACCGCCAGTGTACAAGTTGTGGAACGTGAATAACATCGATATCAATAAAATGGTCCCTAAAGCCACTGAGATTTTCGGACAGTTTCTTGACGCTGTCAAGTATGAAAGTGGTCGGTACTGGCTCAGGTTTCTCCTGGAGAGTAAATAAACCACATCTGCCTAGTACTTATCGAAGGACCTTTGGACAAATAAAGGCCATATTCCTGAGCTCAGGAGTAATCCAGAGTCCTTGACCGTGTATGATAAAACTGTACGAGAGTACTTCGATAACTTCAATACGAAAAGTTGAAGACAAAACTTGTTGCTTGGGTAGTATTGAAAATAGACGGGGCAAATATTCTGTTAGTGGGATGGATTGTGTAGGACTTGACTAGTATGGGCCAACAGGCCTGCTGCAGTGTTCCTCCTTTCTCATGTTCTTATGTTCTTAAAGAATGAAGCTTGCTATCTGACGCACCATGAGACCAGCAGTGTGAGATTACACTCCTACATGAAGCTTGCTATCTGGCACACCATGAGACCAGCAGTGTGAGACTACACTCCTACATGAAGCTTGCTATCTGGCACACCATGAGACCAGCAGTGTGAGACTACACTCCTACATGAAGCTTGCTATCTGACGCACCATGAGACCAGCAGTGTGAGACTACACTCCTACATGAAGCTTGCTATCTGACGCACCATGAGACCAGCAGTGTGAGACTACACTCCTACATGAAGCTTGCTGGCACACCACGAGACCAGTTACATATGCTGCACTTGTACATGTTATGTTATATGCTGCACTTGTACATGTTATGTACAAGTGCAGCATATGTGCTAAGCAAGATGCCGCAACCTTCAACAGAAAAGCTCGCAGATGTGCTGATAAAGTTTCTTACGAATCCCTGTCTACAAGGCGGATATTTCACAGGCTTTTGTGAGACTAGGCGTACATGAAGTTGACAAATTATACTCGATTTCTATGGCTAGTTGGTCCACCTGATTCTTAATGTCCTGTGAATAGCCAAGAGTTTAGGTCCGTTTTATTCGGTGCAAGATTATCCCCATGACTCCTTCAAGCTCACCTAGTGGCTGGTAACCAAGCCTGGACCAACAAGTCTGGTCACTCCATTCACCGCTCACATTTCATAGCGATATGATTTTTATTTAGCAAAACCAGTCACATGAGTAATGTGTAGTTACCTTTTTCTCTAGGATGTATACATAATGGGAACGAAAGCTAGTCATGTTTTCCCTGTCATATTCCATCAGTGAGGAAGGGTTACATACATGGCGTTGAAATATATCAGCCTGAACTGGGAAATTTTAGTTGCTCAATCAATGAGGATATCATCAAGAATTCCATTAAAGGTTCAGCAGCTACCCACCACAGTTTCAAAGATCTCGTTGCATCAGAGCTGGAGTTACTATTACAAAACGTTAAACGTCTGGTGAATGCAAGGTAATCAAGTTTGGTCTGAGTAAGGAGGAAGGAAAGATTCAAACCCTTGGATCAAGAGACCTTACACAGTAGATTAGTATAAGGGTTACATAAGCAGGGATTTCGATGTGCACAGACGAAACCTTATTTAAATATATATCGTGTGTTACCTTGTGGGAGCTACCGAGCTGTTTAAGATCGTGTCATTACTGTTTCATGGGTCAGCCCAAATAGCTGACAGAACAGCGGTGATATCAACCCATTAATATCTTCCGTTTACAAACCTGCAATATATAAAGTATAGAAGTCCCCCAGCTGGTTTTCGTAATTAATCCATTCCAGAAGGTTGGCCGAAATCCCATATGGCCGAAAACCGAAGTAATATTTCCCATAAGAAATAATGTAAATTCAATTAATCCGTTTCAGACACCTAAGCAATTAAGCAAGAGCTTAATTGAGAGTCACCAACAGCTCATGACGGCGGTGGAGCAGCACTGCCAGAGGCAGGTATCATGGTAGTGCTCCGCCTGGAGCCTGATGATGTTAGGTCTTCCCCAGCACTCTCAGTCCTCCATGCTTTTCTGGGACGTGCACCATAGTGGCCTTCGCTTCATTGGGAAGGTTAGCCGGCTACTATGACCACGTGATCTAGCTGTTGGACTATGCCAAGAGCAAGGGCGTGGAAGTTCAGCACGTGGTTGTCCCTTCCTCACTCGTCGGTGCCCTAGGCCAAGTCCTGGCCACTGCAGCACTCATAGTCGCTGCAGTGTGGGGTTACTGCTGGATCCTGTTAGAGTTCGAGCTGACGCGGAAAGATCTTGTTTGGGCAAGTAAGAGGAAGTATCATTCTGTCGTTTTTCTTGGGGAGATGCCTTCCTCTATGACTAACGAAGAGGAACTTACATGCTTCAGTAAGCACTTCACGGCGACAATGAAGGAGGAGGAGGTCCTCCAGGGAATCATTCGGGAGCACCTTGCTGGATTTATCAAGGAGCACATTGCTCTCTTGATTAAGGAAGAAAGATTCGAGAAAGTGATTTAAGGAGAGCCTCTCGTCTTTGATCAGGCAGAAATACTCTGGTATGACTGAGGAGCAGATCGTCACTGTGTAGATCCCTCGAGGTTGATGAGCTGATGTAGAGCCTGCCTCAGTCTCAACATCCTCGCCACGAATGGGAGAACGACTCTTTTGACAGCTTTAAAAGAGGCTCAGTGGCTTCCTGCGACTGCTGAAGTTCCAGTGATGGACAGTTGTCCAGTTACAGTAGATGGTCTGAGGTGGGTTGCTTTCCGCCCAGCGACGAGGTGAAGTGCACCCAGCCACAGAGTTAGGTTTCCTGTATTTATTTATTTTTTTTTTTTGGGGGGGGGGGGTACCTCTGGTGTTTTACATAAACAAGTTGGCCAATATCGTGAGAAATTTTACTCCTGTATCAGAACTGTGAGAAAATAAGATTAAAGTTTTTAAATCTAATTTAGCCACTCAAAATAGCCTATTTTTGCTCTGTAAACAAATAATATGATTTGGCTACTAAAGCCAGTTTTAGTATAGCTTGGAATATTGCTCGAAGTAAACTACCTTACAGTCATGGAGAATTTGTAAAAAACGAAATATTAGTGACGTGATCGCAATTCTCGCTACAGAGAACTCAGCTAAAACAGGCAATACAACAAATTTATATCTCCCGCCGCACTACTGAGAGACACATTTTTGAAATTAGTATTACAATCGCATGTTCACTGCAGAGTGATGTGACAAGCTGCGTTGCCTTCAGCTTAACATTGGATGAATCTACAGACATTCAGGATATCCCTCAGCTTGCTATGTGTGTGTTCGGTATGTTACAAGCGACGGAAATGTGAAAGATAAATGTAAAGGAAACCATAAAAGAAATTGACATCAAAAATGCACTAAATAAAGCTTTGTTAAATGCTCAACTACCACTGCATAAACTTGTTAGTATTGCAACAGATGGAGCATCAGCTGTGGTAGGTCAAAACACTGGCCAAGTTGATCAATTGACACATGATCTCAACCATCCTGAATGTCTCTTTATCCAAAGTATCATCCACCTTGAACATTTAGTAAGCAAACAATTCAACTTCAAAAATGTTATAAATTTCGTTTTAGAAATTGTGAATTTCATTCGGACAAGTGCAAAAACCCACCGTGAATTTAGAAATTTTATTGAGCTAGAGCTTTAACAAAAGCCAAGTGAGCTTTCATTTTATTGTATTGTAAGATGACTCTCAACTACCAATCATTTAAATAAAAGTCTGTTGCTCTTTCTGAACCAATCATTGATTTCATGAAAGAAAATAAAGAGAAATACCCATAACTAGAAGATGAAGAATGAATACAAGATCTGATGTTGTTTACAGAACTTCAAAGAGATTTGGTAACGAAGATATTTGACCAGTTTCCTCAACCTTAAATTAAGAATAACTGCTTTTCCTGATGTTGAAATTAAAGACAGTAAATTGAAACATTGTGAAGGAAACTTAAACACTAGAATGAGTTTGAGAACAAGTTTGAGAAACTAAAAAGTTAAAGCAGTGTTTTGAATTCCTTGTGAATCCTTTAGTGATTGATGTCATCAACGATGGATGATGTCCTGTTGTTGTACCTTTAGTGATTGATGTCATCAACAATGGATGTCCTGTTGTTATACCTTTAGTGACTGATGTCATCAACGATGGATGTTCTGTTGTGCCTTTAGTGACTGATGTCATCAACGATGGTTGTCCTGTTGTACCTTTAGTGATTGATGTCATCAACGATGGATGTCCTGTTGTTGTACCTTTAGTGAGTAATGTCATCAACAATGGATGTCCTGTTGTTGCACCTTTAGTAATTGATGTCATCAACGATGGATGTTCTGTTGTTGTACCTTTAGTGATTGATGTCATCAACGATGGATGTTCTGTTGTTGTACCTTTAGTGATTGATGTCATCAACGATGGATGTCCTGTTGTTGCACCTTTAGTGACTGACGTCATCAACGATGGATGTTCTGTTGTTGTACCTTTAAAGACTGATGTCACCAACGATGGATATCCTGTTGTTGTACTTTTAGTGATTGATGTCATCAACGATGGATGTCCTGTTGTTGTACCTTTAGTGATTGATGTCATCAACGATGGATGTCCTGTTGTTGTACCTTTAGTGATTGATGTCATCAACGATGGATGTCCTGCTGTCGTACCTTTAGTGATTGATGTCATCAACGATGGATGTCCTGTTGTGATTGATGTCAACGATGGACGTCCTGTTGTTGCACCTTTAGTGATTGATGTCATCAACTATGGACGTCCTGTTGTTGCACCTTTAGTGATTGATGTCATCAACGATGGCTGTCCTGTTGTTGCACCTTTGGTGATTGACGTCATCAACGATGGATGTTCTGTTGTTGTACCTTTAAAGACTGACGTCATCAACGATGGATGTTCTGTTGTTGTACCTTTAGTGATTGATTGATGTCATCAACGATGGATGTCCTGTTGTTGCACCTTTGGTGATTGATGTCATGAACGACGGATGTCCTGTTGTTGCACCTTTAAAGACTGACGTCATCAACGCTGGGTGTCCTGTTGTTGTACCTTCAGTGATTGATTGATGTCATCAACGATGGATGTCCTGTTGTTGCACCTTTAGTGATTGATGTCATGAACGATGGATGTCCTGTTGTAACTTTTGCCTGGGATGTTGCTTCAATAGAAACAGAACTTACTGAGCTGCAGGAAGATGTGGGTTTGAAGCTAGTACATAAAAGATGGTCTCTAACTGACTTTTGGAAACAAATCCGAGAAGGAAAGTGTCCCAGTCTTCAGAAAACTGTCTTCCAACTATTGTTCTTGGAACAATTTACTGCAGTGAAAAGCACTTCTGAACAACGGACTTTATCAAGTCAAAATATGGTATTATCCTCACTAAGACATCATTCCAGTCATATTTTAAACTATTAAGTACAAAAATGAAGACTTCAGCGAGCAGAAATTAAAGATATTCTGCTTTGGCAAGTCGGACTTCTCACTATATTGCTGTATTTTTTATTATTTATATATACGATTTTAAAAATATTTTCCGTGCCTCCTGAACATTCAGAAATGTATGAAAAGTATTATATGTGGCTTCTCATATTGAAGAACTTGCCCACCCCTGAATTAGGATTATATTAATTATTATCTAACAGAGTTTACCTCGTGAGCATTAAAGAAATAAATATTGGTTCTTTGTCTTCGACTTCTAAAGATCAAAATTATGATTTCGCCTAGATAAAATATATGTAGAAGTCATGCAATACAAAAATGTATTTTTCATAAACTCAGGCCTCTAACTAGGTAAAGCGCATCAGGGATACACGACAGTAATGGCCGCCAGCGAGCCATGTAGTGGCCGGAGAGGCAGCAGAAACATTTGTTAGCTAAGCGAGACTCCTACTAGATGTTGACTCGTGAATATGAGGGAAAAACTGTCTAATGAGGACGAATAGCCCAACCAGGCAGAAATGTTGTCACGTGAGGAAGACCTTACAGGTCAGCCTCACAGGAGTGGATGAGTTCATCCATGAGGTCGACTTAGTTATTTTGGATGTTGAGTTAGTGCTTGATGCAGAGTTACCAAGTGACGAAAAATTGGTCAGAGAGACGGCAGAGCTGCCCAGGGAGACGAAAGAGATGGCCAGAGAGACGACAGAGCTGGGCAGAGAGACGACAGAGGAGTTGGCCTCCCCAGCTGAGGACGGTGTCCACTCTGACAATGAGGACGGTGTACACTCTGACGCTGAGGGCAGTGTCCACTCCAACACTGAAGACAGTGTTCACTCCAACACTGAAGACAGTGTCCACTCCAACACTGACGACAGTGTCCACTCCAACACAGAGGGCAATGTCCACTCCAACATTGAGGGCAGTGTCCACTCCAACACAGAGGGCAATGTCCACTCCAACAATGAGGGCAGTGTCCACTCCAACACTGAGGGCAGTTGAAGATTGAGACACTTATGCAGCATATGGGAATCTTTATTCAGGAAACGTTTCGCCACACAGTGGCTTCATCAGTCCAATACAATGAGGAAGACATAAGGAGAGGAGGAGTATGAGGTAATCAGTCCCTCAGCCTGGAGTCGATGTGTTCAGTCCATCAATCTTGTAGAATGTACAGCACAGGGCCGTAGACGTGGCTTATATACTGTATATAAGCCACGTCTACGGCCTTATGCTGTACATTCTACAAGATTGATGGACTGAACACATCGACTCAAGGTTGAGGGACTGATTACCTCATACTCCTCCTCTCCTTACGCCTTCCTCTTTGTATTGGACTGATGAAGCCACTGTGTGGCGAAACGTTTCCTGAATAAAGATTCCCATATGCTGCATAAGTGTCTCAATCTTCAACTTGTCGGTTTTTCAAACCATTCATCACAACTGAGGGCAGTGTCCACTCCAACACTGAAGGCAGTGTCTACTCCAACACTGAGGGTAGTGTCCACTCTGATACCGAGGGCAGCGTCCACTCCAACACTGAGGGCAGTGTCCACTCCAACACTGAGGGCAGTGTCCACTCCAACACTGAGGGCAGTGTCTACTCCAACACTGAGGACAGTGTCCACTCCAACACTGAGGGCAGCGTCCACTCCAACACTGAGGACAGTGTCCACTCCAACACTGAGGGCAGCGTCCACTCCAACACTGAGGACAGTGTCCACTCCAACACTAAGGACAGTGTCCACTCCAACACTGAGGGCAGCGTCCACTCCAACACTGAGGACAGTGTCCACTCCAACACTGAGAGCAGCGTCCACTCCAACACTGAGGACAGTGTCCACTCCAACACTGAGGGCAGCGTCCACTCCAACACTGAGGACAGTGTCCACTCCAACACTGAGGGCAGCGTCCACTCCAACACTAAGGACAGTGTCCACTCCAACACTGAGGGCAGCGTCCACTCCAACACTGAGGACAGTGGTATAAACCTTGGTAATAAATACCGACAAGTTGGTTTAGAAAGACACATAAGCAAACACTATGACATATTTATTAGAAAACGTTTCGGTCCTGGGACCTTGATCACTTCTAACATACATGTGTGTATAATGTTCGCCAAGACCGTACATACAGAGGAAGAAAGGCATTATATATATAGGCGGAGAGTGAGGTGTGACGCATGTGACCTGAGGAATGTCATAAGAACATAAGAATGGAGGAACACTATAGAAGGCCTACTGGCCCATGCGAGACAGGTCCTTATCAAAACAACCTCTGCCTAGGATTAGGACGGGTAGACGATGAAATCATGTGACTCCTGTGTTGTTGGGTTGGTGGTGCTTAAGTATCATGTATGCCAATGTTTTTGAAATTTTGTAGTTTCCAGTGTTGCATTCTATAGTGTCGGTGACGGCGATTAGTGAGGCTTCTAGGCACCGTCGGCGTCTGAGGTCTGGTTCGGTGAGAACGAGTTGTGCCTCATTCCAGTTCATCAAATGTCCCGTGGAGTCTCTGTGGAGGACACATGCGTACCTTACATCGTCTCTGTTAGAGGCATTTCGATGCTCATTCAAGCGGACTGCAAGATCTCTGCCTGTCTCGCCTACATATTTCTTGGGACAGAACCCACAGGGGATAGTGTAGACGCCTGCTGTAGAAGTTAGAGGTGTGGGGCTGCGTTTCTTAGTGAGGTCTTTGATAGATGATGTGTTTATGGTGGAAACGTTGATGTTACTCATAGCAAGTGCCCGGCGAGTATTCGTGGCAACATCACCACATGGGAGTACTATGAACTGCTTAGGGGGCTGTTCCATGGGCGGTTTGTTGAGAATAGCTTGTGCCTTAAGTCTGCAATCTCGGATGAAGAAAATGGGAACTGAAGACGTGTAAAGGCTTGTGTTATGTAAGTGCATTCTTCTTCTAGAAAACAAGGGCTGGAGATGCGAAGAGCTCTCAAGAAGAAGCCAATGAGGACTCCTCTCTTAGTGCGGGTATCTTGGTGTGAATAAAAGTGTATAAGATCGTCCTTGTTGGTAGGTTTTCCATACACTTTGAAGAGAAGTTTGTCACTGTCGGGAGATCTGCACAGTAGAACGTCGAGGAAAGGAAGTTTTATTGACAAAGGAGGTGGTGTGGTGTTACTCAACACTGTCGACTACAACAATAAAGTTTTAAATCTTCTCAACGATGTCAACACATACCAGCCTGTATCAGAATCAGTGCTACTTCAAAGTACCCAGACTTTTCTTCAAAAGGCTCGCAGCATCTTACGAAAATCAGAACAAGGCAAAAAACTACTTAAACTTTTACCAGGTCAACCGAAACCAGCACGTCTGTATGGCCTTCCTAAGACACACAAACCTGGCATCCCACTACGGCCTATCACTTCGGGCATAGGGAGTGCACCACACAGACTAGCCGGCCACCTTGCCGAATACCTTTCAGCGCTTCTGGGCACCATCAGTCAAGCCCATCTCAAGCACTCAGGTGACCTTCTCTCCCGAATTTCCAACCTGAATGTCAAAAACAAAAGCATGGCTTCCTTCGATGTCACAGCCCTCTTCACCAACGTTCCTACTGACGCTGCAATCAACATTCTGAGACAGAGGCTCACTGAAAAAAAAGACCTCCCTTTACCTCTCTGGAGAAGAGCATTGTTCCATAGTATGAAACAATATGGAGAAGAAGTGACAGGATGGAGCTTTTATAGCGCCAAGAGGTGAGACGTAGGAGAGGTAAGAACTCAGATGTTGAGAGGTCCCTCTCAAATCCAGCCCCTCTCACTAGTGGAAGTTGTCGAAGTTGATTGCAGGTCTGTACCAAGATACCCTTGTGTTGCAGTGTCTGACAGATTGAACATTAAAATGGTATAAAATACCGACAGGTTGTTAGGTAAGACACATATGCAACAGTTAGGTATCTTTATTGTGAAACGTTTCGCCTACACAGTAGGCTTCTTCAGTCAAGTACAGGAAAGGTTGATAGAAGCAGAAGATACTTGAAGACGATGTAATCAGTCCATCACCCTTAAAGTTTTGAGGTGGTCAGTCCCTCAGTCTGGAGAAGAGCATTGTTCCATAGTATGAAACAATATGGAGAAGAAGTGACAGGATGGAGCTTTTATAGCGCCAAGAGGTGAGACGTAGGAGAGGTAAGAACTCAGATGTTGAGAGGTCCCTCTCAAATCCAGCCCCTCTCACTAGTGGAAGTTGTCGAAGTTGATTGCAGGTCTGTACCAAGATACCCTTGTGTTGCAGTGTCTGACAGATTGAACATTAAAATGGTATAAAATACCGACAGGTTGTTAGGTAAGACACATATGCAACAGTTAGGTATCTTTATTGTGAAACGTTTCGCCTACACAGTAGGCTTCTTCAGTCAAGTACAGGAAAGGTTGATAGAAGCAGAAGATACTTGAAGACGATGTAATCAGTCCATCACCCTTAAAGTTTTGAGGTGGTCAGTCCCTCAGTCTGGAGAAGAGCATTGTTCCATAGTATGAAACAATATGGAGAAGAAGTGACAGGATGGAGCTTTTATAGCGCCAAGAGGTGAGACGTAGGAGAGGTAAGAACTCAGATGTTGAGAGGTCCCTCTCAAATCCAGCCCCTCTCACTAGTGGAAGTTGTCGAAGTTGATTGCAGGTCTGTACCAAGATACCCTTGTGTTGCAGTGTCTGACAGATTGAACATTAAAATGGTATAAAATACCGACAGGTTGTTAGGTAAGACACATATGCAACAGTTAGGTATCTTTATTGTGAAACGTTTCGCCTACACAGTAGGCTTCTTCAGTCAAGTACAGGAAAGGTTGATAGAAGCAGAAGATACTTGAAGACGATGTAATCAGTCCATCACCCTTAAAGTTTTGAGGTGGTCAGTCCCTCAGTCTGGAGAAGAGCATTGTTCCATAGTATGAAACAATATGGAGAAGAAGTGACAGGATGGAGCTTTTATAGCGCCAAGAGGTGAGACGTAGGAGAGGTAAGAACTCAGATGTTGAGAGGTCCCTCTCAAATCCAGCCCCTCTCACTAGTGGAAGTTGTCGAAGTTGATTGCAGGTCTGTACCAAGATACCCTTGTGTTGCAGTGTCTGACAGATTGAACATTAAAATGGTATAAAATACCGACAGGTTGTTAGGTAAGACACATATGCAACAGTTAGGTATCTTTATTGTGAAACGTTTCGCCTACACAGTAGGCTTCTTCAGTCAAGTACAGGAAAGGTTGATAGAAGCAGAAGATACTTGAAGACGATGTAATCAGTCCATCACCCTTAAAGTTTTGAGGTGGTCAGTCCCTCAGTCTGGAGAAGAGCATTGTTCCATAGTATGAAACAATATGGAGAAGAAGTGACAGGATGGAGCTTTTATAGCGCCAAGAGGTGAGACGTAGGAGAGGTAAGAACTCAGATGTTGAGAGGTCCCTCTCAAATCCAGCCCCTCTCACTAGTGGAAGTTGTCGAAGTTGATTGCAGGTCTGTACCAAGATACCCTTGTGTTGCAGTGTCTGACAGATTGAACATTAAAATGGTATAAAATACCGACAGGTTGTTAGGTAAGACACATATGCAACAGTTAGGTATCTTTATTGTGAAACGTTTCGCCTACACAGTAGGCTTCTTCAGTCAAGTACAGGAAAGGTTGATAGAAGCAGAAGATACTTGAAGACGATGTAATCAGTCCATCACCCTTAAAGTTTTGAGGTGGTCAGTCCCTCAGTCTGGAGAAGAGCATTGTTCCATAGTATGAAACAATATGGAGAAGAAGTGACAGGATGGAGCTTTTATAGCGCCAAGAGGTGAGACGTAGGAGAGGTAAGAACTCAGATGTTGAGAGGTCCCTCTCAAATCCAGCCCCTCTCACTAGTGGAAGTTGTCGAAGTTGATTGCAGGTCTGTACCAAGATACCCTTGTGTTGCAGTGTCTCACCTCCTGCCGCTATAAAAGCTCCATCCTGTCACTTCTTCTCCATATTGTTTCATACTATGGAACAATGCTCTTCTCCAGACTGAGGGACTGACCACCTCAAAACTTTAAGGGTGATGGACTGATTACATCGTCTTCAAGTATCTTCTGCTTCTTTCATCTGTACTTGATCTACTGTGTAGGCGAAACGGATACCTAACATATGTGTGTCGGTATTTTATACCATTTTAATGTTAATTTCAATCTTTACAGACCTTCAAGTATCAGGGACCTCTCAACATCTGAACTGTTACAAACATCCTGTCACTTCTTCTCCATATTGCTTTGAACAATGCTCTTCTCCAGACTGACTGCAATGACTGATTACATCGTCTTCAAGTATCTTCTGCTGTACTTGACGCTCAGTGCTGTGCATATTGCTAACAACTGTCGGTATTTTATCATTTTAATGTTCATCTGTCAGACAAAACCTACAGACCTGAGACAGAGAGAATCAACATCTGAGCACCTCTCTATTCCCTATAAAAATCACTGTCACTTCTTCTCCATATTGTTTCATACTATGGAACAATGCTCTTCTCCAGACTGGCTAAGATACGTATCTTTGCTTCTATCAATGACTTGTAATGTGTAGGCGAAACGTTTCACAATAAAGATACCCGAGACTGTCTCAATATCCAGGCCCTTCTCAACAAGATCAATGCAGTTGAACCATCAATAAAGTTTACACTTGAACTCGAAAATGATGCCAAACTTCCTTTCCTCGACGTTCTACTGTGCAGATCTCCCGACAGTGACAAACTTCTCTTCAAAGTGTATAGAAAACCTACCAACAAGGACGATCTTATACACTTTTATTCACACCAAGACACCCGCACTAAGAAAGGAGTCCTCATTGGCTTCTTCTTGAGAGCTCTTCGCATCTGTTTTCGCATTGTTTTCTAGAAGAAGAATGCACTTACATAACACAAGCCTTTACACGTCTTCAGTTCCCATCTTTCTTCATCCGAGATTGATAAATTAGACACATGTGCAACTCTTGGCGAAGCCACTGTGTGGCGAAACGTTTCCTCAATAAAGATACCCAAGAGTTGCACATGTGTCTAATTTATCAACATGTCGGTTCTCTGAACCATTCATCTACAAACCTGTCAGACACTGCAACTTCTTGGGATCTTAATACTTGGGAATTCTTCGCTTGCCTAATTCTTGGGCACGACCTACTTCAACATTGAACAAATGTTACACGACCTATGACTGCTTCACCTCTCCTGCCAACGGTTTATAAGCTCCTTCTCAGCACGTATGCCGTATTCTATTCAAGATTGATGGACTAACCACATCGACTCAAGGTTGAGGGACTGATTACCTCATTCTCCTCCTGTTCTTCAAGATTCTCCTTTGTATGGACTGATGAAGCCACTGTGTGGCGAAACGTTTCCTCAATAAAGATACCCAAGAGTTGCACATGTGTCTAATTTATCAACATGTCGGTTCTCTGAACCATTCATCTTCATCCGAGATTGCAGACTTAAGGCACAAGCTATTCTCAACAAACTGCCCATGGAACAGCCCCCTAAGCAGTTCATAGTACTCCCATGTGGTGATGTTGCCACGAATACTCGCCGGGCACTTGCTATGAGCAACATCAACGTTTCCACCATAAACACATCATCTATCAAAGACCTCACTACGAAACGCAGCCCCACACCTCTAACTTCTACAGCAGGCGTCTACACTATCCCCTGTGGGTTCTGTCCCAAGAAATATGTAGGCGAGACAGGCAGAGATCTTGCAGTCCGCTTGAATGAGCATCGAAATGCCTCTAACAGAGACGATGTAAGGTACGCCTGTGTCCTCCACAGAGACTCCACGGGGCATTTGATGAACTGGAATGAGGCACAATTCGTTCTCACCGAACCAGACCTCAGACGCCGACGGTGATTAGAAGCCTCACTAATCGCCGTCACCGACACTGTAGAACGCAACACCGGAAACTACAAAATTTCAAAAAACATTGGCATACATGATACTTAAGCACCACCAACCCAACAACACAGGTGTCACATGATTTCGTCTACCCGTCCTAATCCTAGGCAGAGGTTGTTTTGATAAGGACCTGCCTCGCATGGGCCAGTAGGCCTTCTATAGTGTTCCTCCATTCTTATGTTCTGATGACATTCCTCAGGTCACGTGCGTCACCTCACTTTCCGCCTATATATATATAATGCCTTTCTACCTCTGTATGTTAGAAGTGACCAAGGTCCCAGGACCGAAACGTTTTCAAATAAATATGTCATAGTGTTTGCTTACGTGTCTTTCTAAACCAACTGAGGACAGTGTCCACTCCTACACTGAGGGCAGCGTCCACTCCAACACTGAGGACAGAGTCCACTCCAACACTGAGGGCAGTGTCCACTCCAACACTGAGGACAGTGTCCACTCCAACACTGAGAGCAGCGTCCGCTCCAACACTGAGGACAGTGTCCACTCCAACACCGAGGGCAGTGTCCACTCCAACACTGAGGAAAGTGTCCACTCCAACACTGAGGGCAGCGTCCACTCCAACACTGAGGACAGTGTCCACTCCAACACTTAGGACAGTGTCCACTCCAACACTGAGGACAGTGTCCACTCCAACACGGAGGACAGTGTCCACTCCAACACGGAGGACAGTGTCCACTCCAACACTGAGGACAGTGTCCACTCCAACACTGAGGACAGTGTCCACTCCAACACTAAGGATGCACTGCCACAAATCAACGTTAGTTGTGCGCACTCCGGACCACGCACTCCAGACCACGCACTCCAGACCACGCACTCCAGACCACGCATTCCAGACCATGCACTCCAGACCACGCATTACAGACCACGCACTCCAGACCACGCACCCCAGACCACGCATTCCAGACCACGCAGTATAGACCACGCATTCCAGACTACGCAGCCCAGATCACGCATTCCAGACCACGCACTCCAGACCACGCAGCCCAGACCACGCATTCCAGATAACACACTCCAGACAACGCACTTCAGACCACGCACTCCAGACCACGCACTCCAGACCACGCAGACCAGACCACGCATTCATAAGAACATAAGAACATAAGAACGAAGGAACACTGCAGAAGGCCTACTGGCCCATGCGAGGCAGGTCCAAGTCTCCTACCGGCTTAAGCCAATGCACCCAACCTAGTCAGGTCAGGTCACATTGACTTAAGGGAGGAACACGGCAACCGACCTGGTAGCACAAGCTATCAGGTCTAACTCACACCCACCCACATCCACTCATGTATTTATCCAACCTATTTTTAAAGCTACACAACGTTCTGGCCTCTATAACGGTACTTGGGAGTTTGTTCCACTCATCCACAACTCTATTACCAAACCAGTACTTTCCTATATCCTTCCTGAATCTGAATTTTTCCAACTTAAAACCATTGCTGCGAGTCCTGTCTAGGCTAGATATTTTCAGCACACTATTTACATCCCCTTTATTTATTCCTGTCTTCCATTTATACACCTCAATCATATCCCCCCTAATTCTACGTCTTTCTAGAGAGTGCAGATTCAGGGCCCTTAGTCTATCCTCATAGGGAAGGTTTCTGATACATGGGATCAACTTTGTCATCCTCCTTTGTACATTTTCCAGAGAATTTATATCCATTCTGTAATAAGGTGACCAAAACTGTGCAGCATAATCTAAATGAGGCCTAACCAAGGATGTATAGAGTTGAAGAACAACCTGAGGACTCCTATTATTTATGCTTCTTGATATGAAGCCAAGGATTCTATTAGCTTTATTGCGAACACTTATGCACTGTTGTCTTGGTTTCAGATTACTGCTAACCAGAACTCCTAAATCTTTTTCGCAATCCGTAATATTAAGATCTACATTATTTAGTTTATATGTGGCATGATTATTGTCCTGTCCAACATTTAGAACTTTGCATTTGTCTATATTAAACTGCATCTGCCACTTCTCCGACCACTGCATCAGTCTATTCAAATCTTCCTGGAGTGCTCGAATGTCCTCGTCAGAATGAATTCGACGGCCTATTTTGGTGTCATCGGCAAACTTGCCGATGTCGCTCTTTATGCCCTCATCTATGTCGTTTATGTAGATTGTGAACAGCAGGGGGCCCAACACTGACCCCTGTGGAACACCGCTCGTGACACTTCCCCACTCTGATTTCTCCCCATTTATGCAAACTCTCTGCTGCCTATTTGTCAACCATGCCTCTATCCAGGAAAAAATTTCTCCTCCTATTCCATGTGCTTTAATTTTCCTCAATAGTCTCTGATGTGGGACCCTGTCAAAAGCCTTACTGAAGTCCATATACACAATATCATATTCATTACCATGATCTACCTCCTCAAATACCTTAGTGAAAAAAGTTAATAAATTCGTAAGGCAGGAACGCCCCTTTGTAAAACCATGCTGAGATTCGTTGATTAATTTATGCTTTTCAAGGTGGCTACGAACTGCCTCGGCAATTATTGATTCCATAAATTTTCCCACTATGGAGGTTAGGCTTATTGGTCTATAGTTCGAAGCTAAGGACCTGTCACCTGTTTTGAAAATAGGTATCACATTTGCCATTTTCCACTTATCTGGCACCATGCCAGTTTGTAGTGATATGTTGAAAAGATTAGCCAAAGGTGTGCTAAGCTCCTCTTTACATTCCTTTAGAACCCTTGCATACAGTTCATCAGGGCCTGGGGATTTGTTAGGTTTTAATTTATCTATTTGCCTAAGGACCATGTCACTTGTGACCCTAATAGTGCACAGTTTATTATCGTCCTGTTCTACATAATTTATCATTACTGGAATATCGCTGGTATCCTCCTGTGTAAAAACTGAGAGGAAGTATGTGTTAAAAATTCTACACATTTCCTTATCACTGTCAGTGAGCTGACCCGAGGAACTTTTGAGTGGGCCTATCTTGTCCCTGATCTTACTTCTGTATACCTGAAAGAATCCTTTTGGGTTAGTCTTCGATTCTCTTGCAACTTTAACCTCATAATCTCTTTTTGCTTTTCTAATTCCCTTTTTTATTTCTCTCTTTAACTGAATATATCGATTTCTCAATTGCCCCTCTCCTCTTTTGATTTGCCTATATATGCCTCTCTTTTGACCAATCAGATATTTTAATCTATTGTTCATCCATTTAGGATCATTTTTGTTTGATCTGATTTCCCTATTTGGAACATAATTTGACTGAGCAGCTAGAACTATGCCCTGGAAAGCATCATATCGGCAACCATCACCACCTACCTGACCCTTAGTCAGGTCATTCCAGTTCAGCCCACCTAAGTAATTTTTCAGTCCTATGAAATCAGCCAAGCGAAAGTCAGGGACGGAGACTTGATTGCCATTATTAGGGGAATTCCATGATATATTAAAACTGAGTGATTTGTGATCACTTTCCCCAAGCTCATCATTAACCTCAAGATTATTAATTAGTGTTTCCCTACTGGCAAGAACCAAGTCAAGGAGGTTATTTCCCCTAGTTGGCTCTGTCACAAACTGTTTTAAAAAACAATCCTGGATCGTATCAAGAAAGTCACCTGACTCTAAATTTCCTGTCAAATTGCTCCAGTCAATCTGTCTATAGTTGAAATCTCCCATTAGCACAACATTTTCGTATGTAGATGCCTTACGAATTTCGTCCCATAGAAGTTTACTGCACTCCCTATCAAGATTTGGGGCCCTGTAAATCACACCCAAAATTAGTTTTTCTCGGCCCTCGAGAAGCTGTAACCAAACAGATTCAGTGGCTGACGCTTCTAATTTAATATCTTGTCTAACACAACAATTTAAATTGTCTCTGACATACATCGCTACTCCACCACCTTTCCTGTTGACCCTGTCAGTGTGGAATAATTTATAGCCTTGTATGTGACATTCAGAGGGCATCTCTCTATCTTTCAGATTGAGCCAGGTCTCTGTTATAGCAATAATATCTATGTCTCCTGCACTTGCAATTAATCTTAGCTCATCTATCTTATTTCTTACACTCCTGCTATTAGTATAGTAAACCTTAAGGGAGCTAGTCCCTTCCTGCCCTCTGCTGTCCCCCTTTGTTTGCTGACCTGATCTATTGTCTTTATTTATAACTTCATGCTGAATGCCTTTTATACATTTACTGTTTCCAACCCAAGTGTTGCAACCTGCTTGTTTCCCACACACACCCATACCTCTATCTTCCATCAGTTTAAAATCATAGGCATTTCACCAATGGCCTTCTCAATCGAGTCTGCAAGTGCTACCACCCCAGCCCCAGAGAGATGTACCCCATCCCTTGCATACATATCATGTTTGCCATAAAAGTTGTTCCAGTTGTCAATGAATGGGATTGCATGTTCCTTGCAGTATCTGTCTAGCCAGCAATTTACACCAATTGCCCTAGACAACCATTCATTTCCTACTCCCCTTCTAGGCAAGATGCTACATATGATTGGGATCCCTCCCTTAGACTTAATGAGATCTATAGCTGACCTGTACTTATCTAGCAGCTCTTCTCTCCTACCCTTCCCAATATCATTTCCACCAGCACTGAGACAGATAATGGGCTTGCTCCCATTACCTGACATGATATTATCCAGCCTGTTGACAATGTCCCCAACACCAGCTCCAGGGAAGCACACTCTATCTCTCATCTTCGTATTCCTATTACAAAAAGCACGGTCAATGTATCTTACCTGAGAGTCACCAACCACAAGAATGCGCTTACCTCCATTAGCAGGGGCAGTAGTACCCTTACCTTCACTGGCCACTGAAGTACATTCATCCTGAAGAACAGAGAAGCGATTTCCTACCTTCAGATCTTCACTCTTAACTTTCCTTACTCTGATGCGCCTTCCATTACTGTGAACTACTCGCCACTTGTAGCAGGTGCTGGGCTGCACCTCACTGCTGGTAGCCGTTGCTGCCACCCCAACTACAGCCTCCTCACAGCGAGAGACAGACTGCACCTCGCTGCTAGAAGCCTCATTCCCCACAACTCCAGCCACCTCACACTCTCTCCCAGACCCATTGAGGTGGACCTTCAGCCTCCTAATCTCCTCCTGGAGAAGCAAGACCTCCTCCTTCAACTCTCCAACCCCAATTTTTAAAACACTGCAGAAGCAAGCCATGCTTTGTAACCGTCCACACTAATCCCCAAGGCAGCTCAGGGTCTGTGACCTCACGTGACGACTGACCACTGAGTACGCACTCCACGCACTCCAGACCACGCAGCCCAGACCACGCATTCCAGACCATGCATTCCAGACCACGCATTCCAGACCATGCACTCCAAACGACGCACTCCAGACCACGCACTCCAGACCACGGAGTCCAGACCACGCATTCCAGACCACGCAGTCCAGACCACGCACTCCAGACCACGCAGCCCAGACCACGCACTCCAGACCATGCACTCCAGATCACGCACTCCAGACCACGCAGTATAGACCACGCATTCCAGACTATGCAGCCCAGATCACGCATTCCAGACCACGCACTCCAGACCACGCACTCCTGACCACGCAGACCAGACCACGCATTCCAGACCACGCACTCCAGACCACGCTGCCCAGACCACGCATTCCAGACCATGCATTCCAGACCACGCATTCCAGACCACGCACTCCAAACGACGCACTCCAGACCACGCACTCCAGACCACGCAGTCCAGACCACGCATTCCAGACCACGCAGTCCAGACCACGCATTCCAGACCACGCAGCCCAGACCACGCACTCCAGACCGCGCACTCCAGATCACGCACTCCAGACCACGCACTCCAGACCACGCACTCCAGACCACGCACTCCAGACCACGCACACCAGACCATGCACTCCAGACCACGCAGCCCAGACCACGCATTCCAGACCACGCACTCCAGACCACGCAGCCCAGACCACGCACTCCAGACCAAGCACTCCAGACCACGCAGCCCAAACCACGCACTCCAGACCACGCACTCCAGACCACGCACTCCAGACCACGCATTCCAGACCACGCACTCCAGACCACGCATTACAGACCACGCACTCCAGACCACGCACTCCAGACCACGCACTCCAGACCAAGCAGTAAAGACCACGCATTCCAGACAACGCAGTCCAGACCACGCACTCCAGACCACGCAGCACAGACCACGCATTCCAGACCACGGACTCCAGACCACGCACTCCAGACCACGCACTCCAGACCACGCAGCCCAGACCACGCATTCCAGACCACGCACTCCAGACCACGCAGCCCGGACCACGTATTCCAGACCATGCATTCCAGACCACGCATTCCACACCACGCACTCCAAACCACGCACTCCAGACCACGCACTCCAGACCACGCATTACAGACCACGCACTCCAGACCACGCATTCCAGACCACGCACTCCAGACTACGCATTCCAGACGACGCACTCCAGACCACGCACTCCAGACCACGCACTCTAGACCACGGACTCCACACCACGCACTCCAGAACACGCACTCCAGACCACGCATTCCAGACCACGCAGTCCAGACCACGCTCTCCAGACCACGCAGCCCAGACCACGCACTCCAGACCATGCTCTCCAGACCACGCATTCCAGACCACGCACTCCAGACCACGCATTCCAGACCACGCACTCCAGACCACGCACTCCAGACCACGCAGTACAGACCACGCACTGCAGACTACGCACTCCACACCACGCACTCCAGACCATGCACTCCAGACCACTCACTCCAGACCACGCACTCCACACCACGCACTCCAGACCACGCACTCCAGACCACGCATTCCAGACCACGCACTCCAGACCACGCACTTCAGACCACGCAGCCCAGACCACGCACTCCAGACCACGCACTTCAGACCACGCACTCCAGACCACGCACTCCAGACCACGCACTCCAGACTACGCACTCCAGACCACGCAGTCCAGACCACGCACTCCAGACCACGCACTCCAGACTACGCACTCCAGACCACGCACTCCAGACCACGCACTCCAGACCACGCACTCCAGACCACGCACTCCAGACCACGCACTCCAGACCACGCAGCTTAGACCACGCACTCCAGACCACGCAGTCCAGACCACGCATTCCAGACCACGCACTCCAGACCACGCACTCCAGACCACGCAGCCCAGACCACGCACTTCAGACCACGCACTCCAGACCACGCATTCCAGACCACGCACTCCAGACCACGCATTCCAGACCACGCACTCCAGACCACGCACTCCAGACCTCGCATTCCAGACCACGCAGTCCAGACCACGCTCGCCAGACCACACAGCCCAGACCACGCACTCTAGACCACGCACTCCAGACCACGCACTCCAGACCACGCAGCCCAGACCACGCATTCCAGACCACGCACTCCAGACAATGCACTTCAGACCAAGCACTCCAGACCACGCACTCCAGACCACGCAGCCCAGACCACGCATTCCAGACCATGCATTCCAGACCACGCATTCCAGACCACGCACTCCAAACGACACACTTCAGACCATGCACTCCAGACCATGCATTCCAGACCACGCACTCCAGACCACGCGTTCCAGACCACGCACTCCAGACCACGCACTCTAGACCACGCACTCCAGAAAACGCACTCCAGACCACGCACTCCAGATCACGCATTCCAGACCACGCACTCCAGACCACGCATTCCAGACCACGCGCTCCAGACCACGCCCTCCAGACCACGCATTCCAGACCACGCAGTCCAGACCACGCATTCCAGACCACGCAGCCCAGACCACGCACTCTAGACCACCCACTCCAGACCACGCACTCCAGACCACGCACTCTAGACCACGCACTCCAGAAAACGCACTCCAGACCACGCACTCCAGATCACGCATTCCAGACCACGCACTCCAGATCACGCATTCCAGACCACGCACTCCAGACCACGCATTCCAGACCACGCGCTCCAGACCACGCCCTCCAGACCACGCATTCCAGACCACGCAGTCCAGACCACGCATTCCAGACCACGCAGCCCAGACCACGCACTCTAGACCACCCACTCCAGACCACGCACTCCAGACCACGCAGCCCAGACCACGCATTCCAGACCACGCACTCCAGACCACGCACTCCAGACCACGCAGCCCAGACCACGCATTCCAGACCACGCACTCCAGACAACGCACTCCAGACCACGCAGCCCAGACCACGCATTCCAGACCACGCACTCCAGACCACGCACTCCAGACCACGCAGCCCAGACCACGCATTTCAGACCACGCACTCCAGACCACGCACTCCAGACCACGCAGCCCAGACCACGCATTCCAGATCACGCACTCCAGACCACGCAGACCAGACCACGCATTCCAGACCATGCATTCCAGACCACGCATTCCAGACCACGCATTCCAAACGACGCACTCCAGACCACGCACTCCAGACCACGCAGTCCAGACCACGCACTCCAGACCACGCAGTCCAGACCACGCACTCCAGACCGCGCACTCCAGATCACGCACTCCAGAGCACGCAGCCCAGACCACGCATTCCAGACCACGGACTCCAGACCACGCACTCCAGACCACGCACTCCAGACCACGCAGCCCAGACCACGCATTCCAGACCACGCACTCCAGACCAGGCAGCCCGGACCACGCATTCCAGACCATGCATTCCAGACCACGCATTCCAGACCACGCACTCCGAACCACGCACTCCAGACCACGCACTCCAGACCACGCATTCCAGACCACGCACTCCAGACCACGCAGTCCAGACCACGCTGTCCAGACCACGCATTCCAGACCACGCAGTCCAGACCACGCACTTCAGACCACGCAGCCCAGACCACGCACTCAAGACCAGGCAGCCCAGACCACGCATTCCAGACCACGCACTCCAGACCTCGCAGCCCAGACCACGCATTCCAGACCACGCACTCCATACCACGCAGCCCGGACCATGCATTCCAGACCATGCATTCCAGACCACGCATTCCAGACCACGCACTCCAAACCACGCACTCCAGACCACGCACTCCAGACTACGCATTCCACACCACGCACTCCAGACCACGCATTCCAGACCACGCACTCCAGACTACGCATTCCAGATAACGCACTCATGACCACGC
This sequence comes from Cherax quadricarinatus, assembly GCF_038502225.1. Taxonomy (NCBI): domain Eukaryota; kingdom Metazoa; phylum Arthropoda; class Malacostraca; order Decapoda; family Parastacidae; genus Cherax; species Cherax quadricarinatus. The sequence continues at coordinate 36,181,687 of NC_091305.1, forward strand.
ACTCCAGACCACTCACTTTAGACCACGCACTCCAGACCACGCACTCCAGACCACGCATTCCAGACCACGCACTCCAGACCACGGACTCCAGACCACGCACTCCAGACCACGCACTCCAGACCACGCACTCCAGACCACGCATTCCAGACCACGCACTCCAGACCACGCAGCCCGGACCTCGCATTCCAGACCATGCATTCCAGACCACGCATTCCAGACCACGCACTCCGAACCACGCACTCCAGACCACGCACTCCAGACCACGCATTCCAGACCACGCACTCCAGAAAACGCACTCCAGACCACGCACTCTAGACCACGCACTCCAGACCACGCAGTCCAGACCACGCATTCCAGACCACGCATTCCAGACCACGCACTCCAGACCACGCAGCCCAGACCACGCACTCCAGACCACGCACTCCAGACCACGCATTCCAGACCACGCACTCCAGACCCCGCATTCCAGACCACGCACTCCAGACCACGCACTCCAGACGACGCATTCGAAACCACGCACTCCAGACTACGCTCTCCAGACCACGCACTCCAGACCACGCACTCTAGACCACGCACTCCAGACCACGCACTCCAGACCATGCACTCCAGACCACGCATTCCAGACCACGCAGTCCAGACCACGCACTTCAGACCACGCAGCCCAGACCACGCACTCCAGACCAGGCAGCCCAGACCACGCATTCCAGACCACGCACTCCAGACCACGCAGCCCAGACCACGCATTCCAGACCACGCACTCCAGACCACGCAGCCCGGACCAGGCATTCCAGACCATGCATTCCAGACCACGCATTCCAGACCACGCACTACAAACCACGCACTCCAGACCACGCACTCCAGACCACGCACTCCAGCCCACGCACTTTAGACCACGCACTCCAGACCACGCACTCCAGACCACGCATTCCAGACCACACACTCCAGACTACGCATTCCAGACCATGCACTCCAGACCACGCACTCCAGACCACGCACTCCAGACCACGCATTCCAGACCACGCACTCCAGATCATGCACTCCAGACCACGCAGTCCGGACCACGCACTCCAGACTACGCACTCCAGACCACGCACTCCAGACCACGCACTCCAGACCACGCAATCCAGACCACGCACTCTTGACCACGCACTCCAGACCACGCACTCCAGACCACGCACTCCAGACCACGCACTCCAGACCACGCACTCTTGACCACGCACTCCACGCACCACGCACTCCAGACCACGCACTCCAGACCACGCACTCTTGACCACGCACTCCAGACCACGCACTCCAGACCACGCACTCCAGACCACGCATTCCAGACCACGCAGTCCAGACCACGCACTTCAGACCACGCAGCCCAGACCACGCACTCCAGACCAGGCAGCCCAGACCACGCATTCCAGACCACGCACTCCAGACCACGCACTCCAGACCACGCACTCCAGACCACGCCCTCGAGACCACGCAGCCCAGACCACGCATTAAGACCACGCACTCCGGACCACGCAGCCCAGACCACGCATTCTAGACCATGCATTCCAGACCACGCATTCCAGAGAACGCACTCCAGACTACGCACTCCAGACCACGCACTCCAGACCACGCACTCCAGACCACGCACTCCAGACTACGCCCTCCAGACCACGCATTCCAGACCACGCACTCCAGACCACGCACTCCAGACTACACACTCCAGACCACGCACTCCAGACCACGCACTCCAGACCACGCAGTCCAGACCACGCACTCCAGACCACGCACTCCAGACCACGCACTCCAGACCACGCACTCCAGACCACGCAGTCCAGACCTCACACTCCTTCACACTTACCAAAAATTCATGAGGACTCATCGCTGTGACGAGGAGGCACTCATGACCGTCGCTTTGGTATTCTCACGACTAGCTAAAAAGACAATAAATCAAGGCTGGGAGCTCACATAAGACTGAACCCAAAATATATTCGTCAATGCCAGCAATAGGATCTCAATCAGCGTTATAAACTGGACATACGAACGTGGATCCTCGACCGCTGCTTTGATCCTAAAGATAACTAGCCCATCCATAGTTTACTAAATATTCTTTCATTTCTCTTTAATATATATGGCCTACAGCTAATGTCGCGTCCTTCCAGGAAACTGGCGAAGGTTGTCTAGAGGGAGTGTTGCAAGGTGGAAGTTGTACATAAAACTGAGAAGTTGTGTGGAGTATTTAAACACATGAGTGAGACCCGCTACTCTAGCTTGTCCTCGACTTACAAACAAACTGGATTTAAAATTAAGCAACAATATTAAGCAAGACTTCGTTTTAAAAATGTTAACGACCGTTGAAGGTATGAGAACGATCACCATAGCGATGAATAGAACACCAGAGTGTGAGAACCCTAGTGATAAACAGAACACCAGTGTGTGAGCACCATGGTGATGAACAGAACACCAGAGTGTGAGAACCCTGGTGATGAACAGAACACCAGTGTATGAGAACCATGGTGATGAACAGAACACCAGTGTATGAGAACCATGGCGATGAACAGAACACCAGAGTGTGAGAACCCTGGTGATAAACAGAACACCAGTGTGTGAGCACCATGGTGATGAACAGAACACCAGAGTGTGAGAACCCTGGTGATGAACAGAACACCAGTGTTTGAGAACCATGGTGATGAACAGAACACCAGAGTGTGAGAACCCTGGTGATGAACAGAACACCAGAGTGTGAGAACCCTGGTGATGAACAGAACACCAGAGTGTGAGAACTCTGGTGATGAACAGAACACCAGAGTGTGAGAACCCTGGTGATGAACAGAACACCAGTGTGTGAGAACCATGGTGATGAACAGAACACCAGAGTGTGAGAACCATGGTGATGAACAGAACACCAGAGTGTGAGAACCCTGGTGATGAACAGAACACCAGAGTGTGAGAACCCTGGTGATGAACAGAAGACCAGAGTGTGAGAACCCTGGTGATGAACAGAACACCAGTGTGTGAAACCATGGTGATGAACAGAACACAAGAGTGTGAGAACCCTGGTGATGAACAGAACACCAGAGTGTGAGAACAATGGTGATGAACAGAACACCAGAGTGTGAGAACCCTGGTGATGAACAGAACACCAGAGTGTGAGAACAATGGTGATGAACAGAACACCAGTGTGTGAGAACCCTGGTGATGAACAGAACACCAGAGTGTGAGAGCCCTGGTGATGAACAGAACATCAGAATGTGAGAACCCTGGTGATGAACAGAACACCAGTGTGTGAGAACCCTGGTGATGAACAGAACACCAGAGTGTGAGAACCCTGGTGATGAACAGAACACCAGTGTGTGAGAGCCCTGGTGATGAACAGAACACCAGTGTGTGAGAACCATGGTGATGAACAGAACACCAGAGTGTGAGAACCCTGGTGATGAACAGAACACCAGTGTGTGAGAGCCCTGTTGATGAACAGAACACCAGAGTGTGAGAACCCTGGTGATGAACAGAACACCAGTGTGTGAGAACCATGGTGATGAACAGAACACCAGAGTGTGAGAACCCTGGTGATGAACAGAACACCAGAGTGTGAGAACCCTGGTGATGAACAGAACACCAGAGTGTGAGAACCCTGGTGATGAACAGAACACCAGTGTGTGAGAACCATTGTGATGAACAGAACACCAGAGTGTGAGAACCCTGGTGATGAACAGAACACCAGAGTGTGAGAACCCTGGTGATGAACAGAACACCAGAGTGTGAGAACCCTGGTGATGAACAGAGCACCAGAGTGTGAGAACCCTGGTGATGAACAGAACACCAGAGTGTGAGAACCATTGGTGATGAACAGAACACCAGTGTGTGAGAACCATGGTGATGAACAGAACACCAGAGTGTGAGAACCCTGGTGATGAACAGAGCACCAGAGTGTGAGAACCCTGGTGATGAACAGAACACCAGTGTGTGAGAACCATGGTGATGAACAGAACACCAGAGTGTGAGAACCCTGGTGATGAACAGAACACCAGAGTGTGAGAACCCTGGTGATGAACAGAACACCAGAGCGTGAGAACATTGGTGATGAACAGAACACCAGTGTGTGAGAACCATGATGATGAACAGAACACCTGAGTGTGAGAACCATGGTGATGAACAGAACACCAGAGTGTGAGAACCCTGGTGATGAACAGAACACCAGAGCGTGAGAACATTGGTGATGAACAGAACACCAGTGTGTGAGAACCATGGTGATGAACAGAACACCATAGTGTGAGAACCCTGGTGATGAACAGAACACCAGAGCGTGAGAACATTGGTGATGAACAGAACACCAGTGTGTGAGAACCATGGTGATGAACAGAACACCAGAGTGTGAGAACCCTGGTGATGAACAGAACACCAGAGTGTGAGAGCCCTGGTGATGAACAGAACACCAGTGTGAGAACCCTGGTGATGAACAGAACACCAGAGTGTGAGAACCCTGGTGATGAACAGAACACCAGAGTGTGAGTACCCTGGTGATGAACAGAACACCAGAGTGTGAGAACCCTGGTGATGAACAGAACACCAGAGTGTGAGAACCCTGGTGATGAACAGAACACCAGAGCGTGAGAACATTGGTGATGAACAGAACACCAGTGTGTGAGAACCATGATGATGAACAGAACACCAGAGTGTGAGAACCATGGTGATGAACAGAACACCAGAGTGTGAGAACCCTGGTGATGAACAGAACACCAGAGCGTGAGAACATTGGTGATGAACAGAACACCAGTGTGTGAGAACCATGGTGATGAACAGAACACCATAGTGTGAGAACCCTGGTGATGAACAGAACACCAGAGCGTGAGAACATTGGTGATGAACAGAACACCAGTGTGTGAGAACCATGGTGATGAACAGAACACCAGAGTGTGAGAACCCTGGTGATGAACAGAACACCAGAGTGTGAGAGCCCTGGTGATGAACAGAACACCAGTGTGAGAACCCTGGTGATGAACAGAACACCAGAGTGTGAGAACCCTGGTGATGAACAGAACACCAGAGTGTAAGAACCCTGGTGATGAACAGAACACCAGAGTGTGAGAACCCTGGTGATGAACAGAACACCAGAGTGTGAGAACCCTGGTGATGAACAGAACACCATTGTGTGAGAACCCTGATGATGAACAGAACACCAGTGTGTGAGAACCCTGGTGATGAACAGAACACCAGAGTGTGAGAACCCTGGTGATGAACAGAACACCAGTGTGTGAGAACCCTGGTGATGAACAGAACACCAGTGTGTGAGAACCATGGTGATGAACAGAACACCAGAGTGTGAGAACCCTGGTGATGAACAGAACACCAGTGTGTGAGAGCCCTGTTGATGAACAGAACACCAGAGTGTGAGAACCCTGGTGATGAACAGAACACCAGTGTGTGAGAACCATGGTGATGAACAGAACACCAGAGTGTGAGAACCCTGGTGATGAACAGAACACCAGAGTGTGAGAACCCTGGTGATGAACAGAACACCAGAGTGTGAGAACCCTGGTGATGAACAGAGCACCAGAGTGTGAGAACCCTGGTGATGAACAGAACACCAGAGTGTGAGAACCCTGGTGATGAACAGAACACCAGAGTGTGAGAACCCTGGTGATGAACAGAACACCAGAGTGTGAGAACCCTGGTGATGAACAGAACACCAGTGTGTGAGAACCATGGTGATGAACAGAACACCAGAGTGTGAGAACCCTGGTGATGAACAGAACACCAGAGTGTGAGAACCCTGGTGATGAACAGAGCACCAGAGTGTGAGAACCCTGGTGATGAACAGAACACCAGAGTGTGAGAACCATTGGTGATGAACAGAACACCAGTGTGTGAGAACCATGGTGATGAACAGAACACCAGAGTGTGAGAACCCTGGTGATGAACAGAGCACCAGAGTGTGAGAACCCTGGTGATGAACAGAACACCAGTGTGTGAGAACCATGGTGATGAACAGAACACCAGAGTGTGAGAACCCTGGTGATGAACAGAACACCAGAGTGTGAGAACCCTGGTGATGAACAGAACACCAGAGCGTGAGAACATTGGTGATGAACAGAACACCAGTGTGTGAGAACCATGATGATGAACAGAACACCAGAGTGTGAGAACCATGGTGATGAACAGAACACCAGAGTGTGAGAACCCTGGTGATGAACAGAACACCAGAGCGTGAGAACATTGGTGATGAACAGAACACCAGTGTGTGAGAACCATGGTGATGAACAGAACACCATAGTGTGAGAACCCTGGTGATGAACAGAACACCAGAGCGTGAGAACATTGGTGATGAACAGAACACCAGTGTGTGAGAACCATGGTGATGAACAGAACACCAGAGTGTGAGAACCCTGGTGATGAACAGAACACCAGAGTGTGAGAGCCCTTGTGATGAACAGAACACCAGTGTGAGAACCCTGGTGATGAACAGAACACCAGAGTGTGAGAACCCTGGTGATGAACAGAACACCAGAGTGTGAGAACCCTGGTGATGAACAGAACACCAGAGTGTGAGAACCCTGGTGATGAACAGAACACCAGAGTGTGAGAACCCTGGTGATGAACAGAACACCATTGTGTGAGAACCCTGATGATGAACAGAACACCAGTGTGTGAGAACCCTGGTGATGAACAGAACACCAGTGTGTGAGAACCATGGTGATGAACAGAACACCATTGTGTGAGAACCCTGGTGATGAACAGAACACCAGAGTGTGAGAACCCTGGTGATGAACAGAACACCATTGTGTGAGAACCCTGATGATGAACAGAACACCAGTGTGTGAGAACCCTGGTGATGAACAGAACACCATTGTGTGAGAACCCTGGTGATGAACAGAACACCAGTGTGTGAGAACCCTGGTGATGAACAGAACACCAGTGTGTGAGAACCCTGGTGATGAACAGAACACCAGAGTGTGAGAACCCTGGTGATGAACAGAACACCAGAGTGTGAGAACCCTGGTGATGAACAGAACACCAGAGTGTGAGAACCCTGGTGATGAACAGAACACCAGAGTGTGAGAACCCTGGTGATGAACAGAACACCAGTGTGTGAGAACCCTGGTGATGAACAGAACACCAGTGTGTGAGAACCCTGGTGATGAACAGAACACCAGAGAATGGTGAGAACCCTGGTGATGAACAGAACCTTGGTGTTGTGCACCGGTGGTGACCAGGTCCTTGAGAAATGGTCTGCATTTTGTACATGTTGTCTTCTCTATTCCCGGTCAAACCATCAATCCTCATTGGAGCAGGAAAGTGGATTCAACCAGTGGAAAACATCTGAAAGGATTAGTGTTCATGAAAATGCTAAGAATCATCGGGAGTACTTCACACAGTGGAAAGAAATGGAAAAAAAAATTAGCTGAAAACAGAGAAGTTATAGACGCGGAACTTCATTTACAGATTGAGAAGGAAAAGTAGATGAAGGATGATATCGTGACGAGAATCCTTCACTGCATAAAATTCCTTGCAACTCAGAACCTGGTCCTGCGAGGACACAGGGAATCACTTCAGCTGGACGATGACTCCAATGTGGGAAATTTCCTAGGCTTACTTAAACTACTGGCCATCTTTAACCCTGTCATGAGAGAACGCCTCATCCGTGTGGAAATTAATCCGTCTTGTCTTTCATCGGGTGTCCAGAACGAATTCGTCCACATGGTGACATCCACTGTTCGCCAGAGTTTACTAAGAAGCATTCGTAAAGCCAAGTACTATGGTCTCATGTTCGACTCGACTCCTGATCAAGCACACCGTGAACAGATATCAAAAGTAGTGAAGTACGTGAAAGTTGATTTTCAGAGGAAAACAGTCCATGTAAGAGAGTCCTTCCTTGGTTTTATCCAGATGAGCCAGAAGGATGCTGAGAGCTTGGTTGAAAACATTTTGAAACAGCTAGAGAAGAACGAAAGGGGACGAAATGGCAAAGAAGTGATGTTCATCAAAGAATAACTGAGAAAAACAACCTGGCAGTGTTTGTAAACTGAGACAATCACTCACTCAACTTGGTGGGTGTACATGCAGCCAAGCAGGATAAAATGATGTTTTTTTTTCACGTTGGGAAAACTCAAAAACACAGTGCCTAGGGTAAAGTCGGAGTCCGAAACCAGGTGGAGTGCACATACAGATGCAGTGAAGTCTGTAACAAGTACCTTGAGGAGATATTTTAAGTTCTCCAGGACATGATAGACAATGGAAAAAAACCAGTGAAACAAGAAATGACACAAGGCAGTTGTATAACCGCATGTTCAGATACGATTTTCTGACTTTGCTAGGTTTTGGAACAAAATACTCATTCACACTGACAGTATTCAAAAGAGGCTGCAGGATCCTAGCATGAACTTCCACGATGCTGCCTGGATTTGAGTCACTCAAAGGTCTCGGTCTATGTCATGAATGGAATGTTGAAGTTGAAAGACGTCAGAGACAAAAGAAACGAATGGCTAAGAGAACTCGAGAGACGCTGGGTTAACAGCTAAGGAGGAAATGAAGAGTCACGAAGTGAACACTCGGCGTCTTCACAGAGAAATGGATGAAAGATTAGTTTGTCTGCACGACACTGACACCAAGTTTAGGTTCATTCTCGATGCTGACGGATTGTGTTACTTCGCCGACGGTAAAGAAGTGCGAAAATTTGGGCGAGTTGTACAACTCTGATGTTGATGGACAGCAGCTATATGAAGAAATTCTGGATTGCAGAATGTTGCTATCAAATCGGACCAACATGAAAATATCAAGACAAGAATAGCTTCTCGAATTTATTGTTCACTATGGAGACAAGAGCGTCTTCTCCAATCTTCACTTTGCTATTCAGATAATGCTAACCATCGCAGTTTCCACCGCCAGCTGTAAGAGATCATTCAGCAAGTTATAACTAATACTTTCGTATTAGAGAGCCTCCATGTGGCATGGCAGACTCTGTGATCTTGCTCTGCTCAGTGTAGAAAGAAAAGAAACTGAAAAAAACTGAATCCGAGCACAACATAGACCAATTTGCATCAGTGGAAGCCAGGAAGATGCAGTTGAAATTTTCATGTAGTGCCAAAATTTGTTAATTAAAAAATTAAGGAGTTTCACTTGGATTTTTGAACTGGTTTTATGGAAAAGTAATCTAAAAGATGGGTTTCAGAAATTTGGATCCAACAAACCGAGGAAGTAAGGTGCACCAGCAAGTGCTGGACATACTGCACACAACCGAGGAGGTGAAGAAACTGTTAGGTAAGCTAGATATTTCGAAGGCGGTGGGCCCAGATAACATCTCTCCGTGGGTCCTGAGAGAGGGAGCAGATGCACTATGTGTGCCACTTATTATAATCTTTAATAAATCTACGGAAACAGCGCAACTGCCTGAAGTGTGGAAGACAGCAAATGTAGTCCCAGTTTTTAAGAAAAAAAAAAGACAGACAGGCAGCACTACACTACAGACCTGTGTCACTGACATGTATAGTATGTAAAGTTATTGAGAGGATTATCAGGAGAAGAGTGGTGGAGCACTTAGAAAGGAATGGGCTCATACATGACAAGCAAGGCTTCAGGGAAGGGAAATCCTGCATCACAAACCTACTGGAGTTCTACTACACGGTAACAGAAGTAAGGCAGGAGAGAGAGAATGCGTATACTACATACTGGACTATAAAAAGGTTTTCGATACAGTATCACAAAATAGAATGGTTGGAAAGCTAGAGGAGGAAGCAGGAATAGTAGGGAGAGTATTGCAATGGATCAAGGAATACCTGATAGGAAAGAAACAACGTGTGTTGGTACGTGATGAAGTGTCAGAGTGGGCGCATGTGTCGAGTTGGATTCCACAAGGGTCAGTCTTAGGTCTGGTGCAGTTTTTAGTATAGTATATGAATGACATGACAGAAGGGATAGAGTCAGAAGTGTCACTGTTTGCAGATGTGAAACTAATGAGAAGAATACAAGTGGACGAGGATCGGGTAAGTCTACAAGATCTTTACGGTCTGCAAGCCTGGTCCGATAAATGGCTCCTGGAGTTTAACCCCAGCAGACGGAGCACAGCCTAAGAGGTCAAAGGCTGCAAAACTCACTTAAGGAAAACGATCTTGGGATTAGTATCACACCGAGCACATCTCCCGAGGCGCACATCAACCAAATAACTGCTGCAGCATCTGGTCGCCTGGCAAACCTAAGAATAGCGCTACGACACCTGAGTAATGAAGCATTCAAGACATTGTACACTGTGTACATCAGGCTCATAATAGAGTATGAAGCAATGTATGGCTCGATAAAGCTCATGGAGAAGGAGAGGTGGATCTAGTAGCGACCAGCGAAGAGGCAGAACCAGGAGCTATGACTCGACCCCTGCAATTACAACTTAGTGAGTAAAACTAGGTGAGTACATACAAACACACACACACACACACACACACACACACACACACACACACACACACACACACACACACACACAAACACACACACAGGAGCTCGGCTCGATCCCCGCAACCTCAACTAGGTGAGTACACACACACACACACACACACACACACACACACACACACACACACACACACACAAACACACACACAGACATAAAGGCCTTCGACACAGTTCCCCACAAGAGATTAGTGCAGAAGCTAGAGGATCAGGCGCATATAACAGGGAGGGCACTACAATGGATCAGAGAATACCTGACAGGGAGGCAACAACGAGTCATGGTACGTGATGAGGTATCACAATGGGCACCTGTGACGAGCGGGGTCCCACAGGGGTCGGTCCTAGGACCTAGGTATATGTAAATGACATGATGGAAGGGACAGACTCAGAAGTGTCCCTGTTGGCAGATGATGTGAAGTTAATGAGGAGAATTTAATCAGACGAGGATCAGGCAGGACTTCGAAGAGATCTAAACAGGCTGGACACCTGGTCCAGCAAGTGGCTTCTCGAATTTAACCCCGCCAAATGCAAAGTCATGGAGATCGCTGAAGGGTAAAGAAGACCTCAGACAGAGTATTGGCTAGGTGGCCAAAGACTGCAAACCTCGCTCAAGGAGAAAAATCTTAGCATGTCTCTGGAAGCACACATCAACTAGATAACTGCTGCAGCATATGGGCGCCTGGCAAACCTGAGAATAGTATTCCGATACCTTAGTAAGGAATCGTTCAAGACACTGTACACCGTGTACGTCAGGCCCATACTGGAGTATGCAGCACAAGTTTGGAACCCACACAAGGTCAAGCACGTCAAGAAATTAGGGAAAGTGCAAAGGTTTGCAACAAGGTTAGTTCTAGAGCTAAAGGGAATGTCCTACGAAGAAGGTTAAGGGAAATCGGCCTAACGAATCTGGTGGACAGGAGGGTTAGAGGAGACATGATAACGACACACAAAATACTGATTGGAATAGACAAGGTGGACAGAGACAGGGTGTTCCAGAGATGGGACACAGAAACAAGGGGTCACACTTGGAAGTTGAAGACTCAGATGAGTCAAAGGGATGTTAGGAAGTATTTCTTCATTTACAGAGTAGTCAGGAAGTGGAATAGTATAGCAAGTGATGTAGTGGAGGCAGGAACCATACATAGTTTTTAGACGAGGTATGATAAAGCTCATGGAGCAGGGAGAGAGAGGACCTAGGCGCACATTAATCAGATAACTGCTGCAGCATACGGGCGCCTGGCAAACCTACGGATAGCGTTCCGATACCTCAGTAAGGAGTCGTTCAAGACTCTGTATACCATTTACGTCAGGCCCATACTGAGTATGCAGCACCAGTTTGGAATCCACACCTAGTCAAGCACGTCAAGAAATTAGAGAAAGTGCAAAGGTTTGCAACAAGACTAGTCCCAGAGCTACGGGGATTGTCCTACGAAGAAAGGTTGAGGGAAATCGGCCTGACGACACTGGAGGCCAGGAGAGTCAGGGGAGACATGATAACGACATATAAAATACTGCGCGGAATAGACGAGGTGGACAAAGACGGGATGTTCCAGAGATGGGACACAGACACGAGAGGTCACAATTGGAAGTTGAAGACTCAGATGAATGAAAGGGATGTTAGGAAGTATTTCTTCAGTCATAGAGTAGTCAGGCCGTGGAATAGCCTAGAAAGTGAAGTAGTGGAGGCGGGAACCATACATAGTTTAAAGCTCATGGAGCAGGGAGAGAGAGGACCTAGTAGCAATCAGTGAAGAGGCGGGGCCAGGAGCTAGGACTCGACCCCTGCAACCACAAATAGGTGAGTACACACACAAGAGAGTTCTTGCCATAAGAAACATACAAGTCATAACTATGACTACCGCTTCAGTAGTGACCTTATTGTGAAATACTCCATCTGATATTCCCTTCGAAAGAATGAGAGTGTTAACGAACGAGTATGAACAGTGAGACAAGGTTTGTGAATTTAAAACACCGGTACAGACTTACCCACGAGAAATTATTAACATCACAACGCTCCCAGCATGAAGGACACTAACAACGTTTGTGTCAAGCACACACAACCATGAGAGACATCCCATGCGTTGGCAAGATGCTGCACTGACCTTCATGGAAGCTGATATAAGGAGATGACGATGTGTTCTCTAATTATTGTTCGAAAAGTTGTCTGTAATAATATAACAATATTAACCAATACGATGTTAGAAGACACTGCTACCAGACTGTTACCTGACACAATCACCAAACTGTCACTGACACAATCACTAAACTGTCACTGACACAATCACCAAACTGTCACTGACACAATCACCAAACTGTCACTGACACAATCACCAAACTGTCACTGACACAATCAGCAAACTGTCACTGACACAATCACCAAACTGTCACTGACACAATCACCAAACTGTCACTGACACAATCACCAAACTGTCACTGACACAATCACCAAACTGTCACTGACACAATCACCAAACTGTCACTGACACAATCAGCAAACTGTCACTGACACAATCACCAAACTGTCACTGACACAATCACTAAACTGTCACTGACACAATCACCAAACTGTCACTGACACAATCACCAAACTGTCACTGACACAATCACCAAACTGTCACTGACACAATCACCAAACTGTCACTGACACAATCAGCAAACTGTCACTGACACAATCACCAAACTGTCACTGACACAATCACTAAACTGTCACTGACACAATCACCAAACTGTCACTGACACAATCACCAAACTGTCACTGACACAATCACTAAACTGTCACTGACACAATCACCAAACTGTCACTGACACAATCACCAAACTGTCACTGACACAATCACTAAACTGTCACTGACACAATCACCAAACTGTCACTGACACAATCACCAAACTGTCAATGACACAATCAGCAAACTGTAACTGACACAATCAGCAAACTGTCACTGACACAATCACCAGATTGTCACCTGACAACCACCAGACTGTCACCTAACACAAGGTTGTACTGGTAGCTGTGATAGTAGTGGGGGTAGTACTGTTGGTGGTGATAACAGTGGTGGCAGTATTGGTGGTGATGATAGCAGTTTTGGTAGTACTGGTGGTGGTGATAATAGTATTGGTAGTGGTGATACCAGTGGGGGGGGAGTACTGTTGGTGGCGATGGCAGTTATGGCAGTAATGTTGGTGGTCATAGCAGTGGTGGCAGTACTGGTGATGGTGATAGTAGTTCCGATAGTGCTGGTAGTGGTGATAGTACTTCTGGTAGTACTGGTGGTGCTGATAGTAGTGGTAGTAGTACAGGTGGTGGTGACAGTAGTGGTAATAGTATAGGTGGTGGTGATAGTAGAGGTAGTAGTAGTATTTGTGATGGTGATATTAGTGGTAGCAGTAGCACTTGTGATGGTGAAAGCAGTGGTGGTAGTGATAGTAGGGGTAGTAATAGTACTGGTGGTTGTAACAGTAGTGGTGATAGTACTGGTGGTGGTAACAGCAGTGGTGATAGTACTGGTGGTACGGTTAGTAGTTGTGGAAGTGATGGTGGTAATGATACGAGTGGTGGTGGTGATAGTAGTGATGGTGGTGGTGGTGATAGTAGTGGTAGTGGTGACAATAGTGTTGGTGATGATAGAAGTGGTGGTGGTGATAACAGTAGTGGTGGTGATAGTAGTAGTAGTGGAGGTGATAGTAGTGGTAGTGGTGATAGTAGTGGTGGTGGTGGAATTGGTGGTGATAGCAGTAGTGGTGGTGGTGATAGTACTAGAAGTGGTGGTGATAGTAGTTGGGTGAGTAGTGACAGTACTGGAGATGGTGGTGACAGTAGTGGTGGTGACAGTAGCGGTCGTGAAAGCAGTAGTGGTGGTGGTGATGATGCTAGCAGTAGCGGTGGTGGTGATAGCAATAGTGGTGGTGGTGATAGCAGTAGTGGTGGTGGTAGTACTGGTGGCGGTGATAATAGTAGTGGTGATGGTGATAGTAGCAGTGGTGATAGCACTAGCGGTGGTGGTGGTGGTGGTGGTAGTAGTAGTGGTGGAGGTAGTGATAGTAGTCGTGGTGGTAGTGATAGTAGTGGTGGTGGTGGTGGTGATAGAAGTGGTTGTGACAGCAGTAGTGGTGGTGGTAGTGCTCATAGCAGTATGGGTGGTGGTGGTAGTAGTGGTGGTGGTGGTGACAGCAGCAGCGGTGGAGTAGATAGCAGAACTGGTGGTGGTGGTGGTGATAGCAGTAGTGGTGGTGGGGATAGTAGTGGTGGTGGTGGCGATAGCAGTAGTGGTGGCGGTGATAGTAGTGGAGGTGATGATAGCAGTAGTGGTGGTGGTGATAGCAGTGGTGGTGGTGATAGTAGTGGTGGTGGTGATAGTAGTGGTGGTGGTGATAATAGTGGTTGTAGAGGTGTGGGAAGAGGAAGCAGCCACAGCACGACAACTTTAACATCAATACCAATAACATTTCCACTGGCGCTGATACCAACACTGAGGAAGGTTGTGTAGTGTGCGAGCACTGGTGCTGATACCAACACTGAGGAAGGTTGTGTAGTGTGCGAGCAGTGGTGCTGATACCAACATTGAGGAAGGTTGTGTAGTGTGTGACCACTGGCGCTGATACCAACACTGAGGAAGGTTGTGTAGCGTGCGAGCACTGGTGCTGATACCAACACTGAGGAATGTCGTGTAGTGTGTGAGCACTGGTGCTGATATCAACACTGAGGAAGGTTGTGTAGTGTGCGAGCACTGGTGCTGATACCAACACTGAGGAATGTCGTGCAGTGTGCGAGCAGTGGTGCTGATATCAACACTGAGGAAGGTTGTGTAGTGTGTGAGCACTGGTGCTGATACCAACACTGAGGAAGGTTGTGTAGTGTGTGAACACTGGTGCTGATACCAACACTGAGGAATGTCGTGTAGTGTGTGAGCACTGGTGCTGATATCAACAATGAGGAAGGTTGTGTAGTGTGTGAGCACTGGTGCTGATACCAACACTGAGGAAGGTTGTGTAGTGTGTGAGCACTGGTGCTGATATCAACACTGACGAAGGTTGTGTAGTGTGCGAGCACTAGTGCTGATACCAACACTGAGGAAAGTTGTGTAGTGTGCGAGCACTGGTGCTGATACCTACACTGAGGAAGGTTATGTAGTGTGTGAGCACTGGTGCTGATACCAACACTGAGGAAGGTTGTGTAGTGTGCGAGCACTGGTGTGTAGTGTGCGAGCACTGGTGCTGATACCTACACTGAGGAAGGTTATGTAGTGTGTGAGCACTGGTGCTGATACCAACACTGAGGAAGGTTGTGTAGTGTGCGAGCACTGGTGCTGATACCAACACTGAGGAAGGTTGTGTAGTGTGCGAGCACTGGTGCTGATATCAACACTGAGGAAGGTTGTGTAGTGTGTGAGCACTGGTGCTGATACCAACACTGAGGAAGGTTGTGTAGTGTGTGTGAGCACTGGTGCTGATATCAACACTGAGGAAGGTTGTGTAGTGTGTGAGCACTGGTGCTGATACCAACACTGAGGAAGGTTGTGTAGTGTGCGAGCACTGGTGCTGATACCAGCACTGAGGAAGGTTGTGTAGTGTGTGAACACTGGTACTGATAACAACACTGAGGAAGGTTGTGTAGTGTGCGAGCACTGGTACTGATACCAACACTGTGGAAGGTTGTGTAGTGTGCTAGCACCGGTACGGATACCAACACTGAGGAAGGTTGTGTAGTGTGCGAGCACTGGTGCTAATACCAACACTGAGGAAGGTTGTGTAGTGTGCGAGCACTGGTGCTGATACCAACACTGAGGAAGGTTGTGTAGTGTGGGTGAGCACTGGTGCTGATACCAACACTGAGGAAGGTTGTGTAGTGTGCGAGCACTGGTGCTAATACCAACACTGAGGAAGGTTGTGTAGTGTGCGAGCACTGGTGCTGATATCAACACTGAGGAAGGTTGTGTAGTGTGTGAGCACTGGTGCTGATACCAACACTGAGGAAAGTTGTGTAGTGTGTGTGAGCACTGGTGCTGATATCAACACTGAGGAAGGTTGTGTAGTGTGCGAGCACTGGTGCTGATACCAACACTGAGGAAGGTTGTGTAGTGTGCGAGCACTGGTGCTGATACCAACAAAGAGGAAGGGTGTGTAGCATGTGTGAGCACTGGTGATGATACCAACACTGAGGAAGGCTGTGTAGTGTGTGAGCACTGGTACTGATACCAACAGTGAGGAAGGGTGTGTAGTGTGTGAGCACTGGTGCTGATGCCAACACTGAGGAAGGTTGTGTAGTGTGTGAGTACTGGTGCTGATATCAACACTAAGGAAGCTTGTGTATTGTGTGTGAGCACTGGTGCTGATACCAACACTGAGGACGGGTGTGTAGTGTGTGTGATCACTGGTACTGATACCAACACTGTGCAAGGGTAAGTAGTGTGTGAGCACTGGTGCTGATACCAACACTGAGGAAGAATGTGTAGTGTGTGACCACTGGTGCTGATACCAACACGGAGAATGGTCGTGTAGTGTGTGAGCACTGGTATTGATAAAAACACTGAGAATGGTCGTGTAGTGTGTGAGCAAGTGTGCATATACCAACACTGAGGAAGATAGTGTAATGTGCGAGCACTGGTGCTGATACCAACACTGAGGAAGGTTGTGTAGTGTGCGAGCACTGGTGCTGATACCAACACTGAGGAAGGTTGTGTAGTGTGTGAGAAGTGGTGCTGATACCAACACTGAGGAAGGTTGTGTATTGTGTGAGCACTGGTGCTGATACCAACACTGAGGAAGGTTGTGTAATGTGCGAGCACTGGTGCTGATACCAACACTGAGGAAGGTTGTGCAGTGTGTGAACACTGGTACTGATAACAACACTGAGGAAGGTTGTGTAGCGTGCGACCACTGGTGCTGATACCAACACTGAGGAAGGTTGTGTAGTGTGCGAGCACTGGTGCTGATACCAACACTGTGGAAGGTTGCGTAGTGTGCTAGCACCGGTACTGATACCAACACTGAGGAAGGTTGTGTAGTGTGCGAGCACTGGTACTGATACCAAAACTGAGGAAGGGTGTGTAGTGTGTGAGCACTGGTGCTGATATCAACACTGAGGAAGGTTGTGTATTGTGTGAGCACTGGTGCTGATACCAACACTGAGGAAGGTTGTGTAGTGTGCGAGCACTGGTGCTGATACCAACACTGAGGAAGGTTGTGTAGTGTGTGAAAACTGGTACTGATACCAACACTGAGGAAGGTTGTGTAGTGTGTGAGCACTGGTACTGATACCAACACGGAGGATGGGTGTGTAGTGTGTGAGCACTGATACTGATACCAACACTGAGGAAGGTTGAGTAGCATGCGACCACTGGTGCTGATACCAACACTGAGAAAGGTTGTGTAGTGTGCGAGCACTGGTACTGATACCAACACTGAGGAAGGTTGTGTAGTGTGCGAGCACTGGTACTGATACCAACACTGAGGAAGGTTGTGTAGTGTACGAGCACTAGTACTGATACCAAAACTGAGGAAGGGTGTGTAGGGTGTGAGCACTGGTGCTGATACCAACACTGAGGAAGGTTGTGTAGTGTGTGAGCACTGGTACTGATACCAAAACTGAGGAAGGGTATGTAGTGTGTGAGCACTGGTGCTGATATCAACACTGAGGAAGGGTGTGTAGTGTGTGAGCACTGGTACTGATATCAACACTGAGGAAGGGTGTGTAGTATGCGAGCACTGGCAATGATACCAACACTGAGGAAGGGTGTGTAGT
The DNA here is from genome assembly GCF_038502225.1 of Cherax quadricarinatus. Taxonomy (NCBI): domain Eukaryota; kingdom Metazoa; phylum Arthropoda; class Malacostraca; order Decapoda; family Parastacidae; genus Cherax; species Cherax quadricarinatus. The sequence continues at coordinate 36,199,841 of NC_091305.1, forward strand.
GTGTGAGCACTGGTACTTATACCAACACTGAGGAAGGTTGTGTAGTGTGTGATCACTGGTACTTATACCAACACTGAGGAAGGTTGTGTAGTGTGTGATCACTGGTACTTATACCAACACTGAGGAAGGTTGTGTAGTGTGTGATCACTGGTACTTATACCAACACTGAGGAAGGTTGTGTAGTGTGTGATCACTGGTACTTATACCAACACTGAGGAAGGTTGTGTAGTGTGTGATCACTGGTACTTATACCAACACTGAGGAAGGGTGTGTAGTGTGTGAGCACTGGTACTTATACCAACACTGAGGAAGGTTGTGTAGTGTGTGATCACTGGTACTTATACCAACACTGAGGAAGGTTGTGTAGTGTTCGAGCACTGGTACTGATACCAACACTGATGAAGGGTGTGTAGTGTATGAGCACTGGTGATGATAAGAACACCGAGAAAGGGTGTGTAGTGTGTAAGCACTTGTGCTGATACCAACACTGAGGAAGGTTGTGTAGTGTGCGAGCACTAGTGCTGATACCAACACTGAGGAAAGTCGTGTAGTGTGTGAGAAGTGGTGCTGATACCAACACTGAGGAAGGTTGTGTATTGTGTGAGCACTGGTGCTGATACCAACACTGAGGAAGGTTGTGTAATGTGCGAGCAATGGTACTGATACCAACACTGAGGAAGGTTGTGTAATGTGCGACCACTGGTGCTGATATCAACACTGAGGAAGGTTGTGTAGTGTGCGAGCACTGGTGCTGATACCAACACTGTGGAAGGTTGCGTAGTGTGCTAGCACCGGTACTTATACCAACACTGAGGAAGGTTGTGTAGTGTGCAAGCACTGGTACTGATACCAAAACTGAGGAAGGGTGTGTAGTGTGTGAGCACTGGTGCTGATATCAACACTGAGGAAGGTTGTGTATTGTGTGAGCACTGGTGCTGATACCAACACTGAGGAAGGTTGTGTAGTGTGCGAGCACTGGTGCTGATACCAACACTGAGGAAGGTTGTGTAGTGTGTGAAAACTGGTACTGATACCAACACTGAGGAAGGTTGTGTAGTGTGTGAGCACTGGTACTGATACCAACACGGAGGATGGGTGTGTAGTGTGTGAGCACTGATACTGATACCAACACTGAGGAAGGTTGAGTAGCATGCGACCACTGGTGCTGATACCAACACTGAGAAAGGTTGTGTAGTGTGCGAGCACTGGTACTGATACCAACACTGAGGAAGGTTGTGTAGTGTGCGAGCACTGCTACTGATACCAACACCGAGGAAGGTTGTGTAGTGTACGAGCACTAGTACTGATACCAACACTGAGGAAGGGTGTGTAGTGTGTGAGCACTGGTGCTGATACCAACACTGAGGAAGGTTGTGTAGTGTGTGAGCACTGGTACTGATACCAAAACTGAGGAAGGGTATGTAGTGTGTGAGCACTGGTGCTGATATCAACACTGAGGAAGGGTGTGTAGTGTGTGAGCACTGGTACTGATATCAACACTGAGGAAGAGTGTGTAGTATGCGAGCACTGGCAATGATACCAACACTGAGGAAGGGTGTGTAGTGTGTGAGCACTGGTACTTATACCAACACTGAGGAAGGTTGTGTAGTGTGTGATCACTGGTACTTATACCAACACTGAGGAAGGTTGTGTAGTGTGTGATCACTGGTACTTATACCAACACTGAGGAAGGGTGTGTAGTGTGTGAGCACTGGTACTTATACCAACACTGAGGAAGGTTGTGTAGTGTGTGATCACTGGTACTTATACCAACACTGAGGAAGGTTGTGTAGTGTGTGATCACTGGTACTTATACCAACACTGAGGAAGGTTGTGTAGTGTGCGAGCACTGGTACTGATACCAACACTGATGAAGGGTGTGTAGTGTATGAGCACTGGTGATGATAAGAACACCGAGAAAGGGTGTGTAGTGTGTAAGCACTTGTGCTGATACCAACACTGAGGAAGGTTGTGTAGTGTGCGAGCACTGGTGCTGATACCAACACTGAGGAAGGTTGTGTAGTGTGCGAGCAGTGGTGCTGATACCAACACTGAGGAAGGTTGTGTAGTGTGTGACCACTGGTGCTGATACCAACACTGAGGAAGGTTGTGTAGTGTGTGAGCACTGGTGCTGATACCAATACTGAGGAAGGTTGTGTAGTGTGTGAGAAGTGGTGCTGATACCAACACTGAGGAAGGTTGTGTATTGTGTGAGCACTGGTACTGATACCAACACTGAGGAAGGTTGTGTATTGTGTGAGCACTGGTACTGATACCAACACGGAGGATGGGTGTGTAGTGTGTGAGCACTGGTGCTGATACCAACACTGAGGAAGGTTGTGTAGCGTGCGAGCACTGGTGCTGATACCAACACTGAGGAAGGTTGTGTAGTGTGAGCACTGGTGCTGATACCAACACTGAGGAAGGTTGTGTAGTGTGTGAGAAGTGGTCCTGATACCAACACTGAGGAAGGTTGTGTATTGTGTGAGCACTGGTGCTGATAGCAACACTGAGGAAGGTTGTGTAATGTGCGAGCACTGGTGCTGATACCAACACTGAGGAAGGTTGTGCAGCGTGTGAACACTGGTACTGATAACAACACTGAGGAAGGTTGTGTAGCGTGCGACCACTGGTGCTGATACCAACACTGAGGAAGGTTGTGTAGTGTGCGAGCACTGGTGCTGATACCAACACTGTGGAAGGTTGCGTAGTGTGCTAGCACCGGTACTGATACCAACACTGAGGAAGGTTGTGTAGTGTGCGAGCACTGGTACTGATACCAAAACTGAGGAAGGGTGTGTAGTGTGTGAGCACTGGTGCTGATATCAACACTGAGGAAGGTTGTGTATTGTGTGAGCACTGGTGCTGATACCAACACTGAGGAAGGTTGTGTAGTGTGCGAGCACTGGTGCTGATACCAACACTGAGGAAGGTTGTGTAGTGTGTGAAAACTGGTACTGATACCAACACTGAGGAAGGTTGTGTAGTGTGTGAGCACTGGTACTGATACCAACACGGAGGATGGGTGTGTAGTGTGTGAGCACTGATATTGATACCAACACTGAGGAAGGTTGAGTAGCATGCGACCACTGGTGCTGATACCAACACTGAGAAAGGTTGTGTAGTGTGCGAGCACTGGTACTGATACCAACACTGAGGAAGGTTGTGTAGTGTGCGAGCACTGGTACTGATACCAACACCGAGGAAGGTTGTGTAGTGTACGAGCACTAGTACTGATACCAAAACTGAGGAAGGGTGTGTAGTGTGTGAGCACTGGTGCTGATACCAACACTGAGGAAGGTTGTGTAGTGTGTGAGCACTGGTACTGATACCAAAACTGAGGAAGGGTATGTAGTGTGTGAACACTGGTGCTGATATGAACACTGAGGAAGGGTGTGTAGTGTGTGAGCACTGGTACTGATATCAACACTGAGGAAGGGTGTGTAGTATGCGAGCACTGGCAATGATACCAACACTGAGGAAGGGTGTGTAGTGTGTGAGCACTGGTACTTATACCAACACTGAGGAAGGTTGTGTAGTGTGTGATCACTGGTACTTATACCAACACTGAGGAAGGTTGTGTAGTGTTCGAGCACTGGTACTGATACCAACAATGATGAAGGGTGTGTAGTGTATGAGCACTGGTGATGATAAGAACACCGAGAAAGGGTGTGTAGTGTGTAAGCACTTGTGCTGATACCAACACTGAGGAAGGTTGTGTAGTGTGCGAGCACTAGTGCTGATACCAACACTGAGGAAAGTTGTGTAGTGTGTGAGCACTGGTGCTGATATCAACACTGAGGAAGGTTGTGTAGTGTGTGAGCACTGGTGCTGATACCAACACTGAGGAAGGTTGTGTATTGTGTGAGCACTGGTGCTAATACCAACACTGAGGAAGGTTGTGTAGTGTGCGAGCACTGGTGCTGATACCAACACTGAGCAAGGTTGTGTAGTGTGTGAACACTGGTACTGATACCAACACTGAGGAAGGTTGTGTATTGTGTGAGCACTGGTACTGATACCAACACGGAGGATGGGTGTGTAGTGTGTGAGCACTGGTGCTGATACCAACACTGAGGAAGGTTGTGTAGCGTGCGAGCACTGGTGCTGATACCAACACTGAGGAAGGTTGTGTAGTGTGAGCACTGGTGCTGATACCAACACTGAGGAAGGTTGTGTAGTGTGTGAGCACTGGTGCTGATACCAACACTGAGGAAGGTTGTGTATTGTGTGAGCACTGGTGCTGATACCAACACTGAGGAAGGTTTTGTAGTGTGCGAGCACTGGTGCTGATACCAACACTGAGGAAGGTTGTGTAGTGTGTGAACACTGGTACTGATACCAACTCTGAGGAAGGGTATGTAGTGTGTGAGCACTGGTGCTGATACCAACACTGAGGAAGGTTGTGTAGTGTGTGAGCACTGGTGCTGATACCAACACTGAGGAAGGTTGTGTAGTGTGTGAGCACTGGTGCTGATACCAACACTGAGGAAGGTTGTGTAGCGTGCGACCACTGGTGCTGATACCAACACTGAGGAAGGTTGTGTAGTGTGCGAGCACTGGTACTGATACCAACACTGTGGAAGGTTGTGTAGTGTGCTAGCACCGGTACTGATACTAACACTGAGGAAGGTTGTGTAGTGTGCGAGCACTGGTACTGATACCAAAACTGAGGAAGGGTGTGTAGTGTGTGAGCACTCGTGCTGATACCAACACTGAGGAAGGTTGTGTAGTGTGCTAGCACCGGTACTGATACCAACACTGAGGAAGGTTGTGTAGTGTGCTAGCACTGGTGCTGATAACAACACTGAGGAAGGTTGTGTAGTGTGCGAGCACTGGTGCTGATACCAACACTGAGGAAGGTTGTGTAGAGTGTGAACACTGGTACTGATACCAACACTGAGGAAGGTTGTGTAGTGTGTGAGCACTGGTACTGATACGAGCACGGAGGATGGGTGTGTAGTGTGTGAGCACTGATGCTGATACCAACACTGAGGAAGGTTGAGTAGCATGCGACCATTGGTGCTGATACCAACACTGAGAAAGGTTGTGTAGTGTGCGAGCACTGGTACTGATACCAACACTGAGGAAGGTTGTGTAGTGTGCGAGCACTGGTACTGATACCAACACTGAGAAAGGTTGTGCAGTGTACGAGCACTAGTACTGATACCAAAACTGAGGAAGGGTGTGTAGTGTGTGAGCACTGGTGCTGATATCAACACTGAGGAAGGTTGTGTAGTGTGTGATCACTGGTACTGATACCAAAACTGAGGAAGGGTATGTAGCGTGTGAGCACTGGTGCTGATATCAACACTGAGGAAGGGTGTGTAGTGTGTGAGCACTGGCACTGATACCAACACTGAGGAAGGGTGTGTAGTGTGTGAGCACTGGTACTTATACCAACACTGAGGAAGGTTGTGTAGTGTGCGAGCACTGGTACCGATACCAACACTGAGGAAGGTTGTGTAGTGTGTGATCACTGGTACTTATACCAACACTGAGGAAGGTTGTGTAGTGTTCGAGCACTGGTACTGATACACTGATGAAGGGTGTGTAGTGTATGAGCACTGGTGATGATAAGACTGAGGAAGGGTGTGTAGTGTGTAAGCACTTGTGCTGATACCAACACTGAGGAAGGTTGTGTAGTGTGCGAGCACTAGTGCTGATACCAACACTGAAGGTTGTGTATGCGAGCACTAGTGCTGATACCACTCTGAGGAAAGTTGAGTAGTGTGCGAGAGCTGGTAATGATACCAACGCTGAGGAAGGTTGTGTAGTGGGTAAGAACTTGTGCTGATACCAACACTGAGGAAGGTTGTGTAGTGTGCGAGCACTAGTGCTGATACCAACACTGAGGAAAGTTGTGTAGTGTGCGAGTGCTGGTACTGATACCAACACCGAGGAAGGTTGTGTAGTGCGTGACCACTGGTGCTGATACCAACACTGAAGAAGGTTGTGTAGTTTGTGAGCACTAGTGCTGATACCAACACTGAGGAAGGTTGTGTAGTGTGTGAGCACTGGTGCTGATACCAACACTGAGGAAGGCTGTGTAGTGTGCGAGTGCTGGTACTGATACCAACGCTGAGGAAGGTTGTGTAGTGTGCGAGCTCTAGTGCTGATACCAACACTGAGGAAGGTTGTGTAGTGTGCAAGCACTGGCACTGATACCAACTCTCAGGAAGGTTGTGTTGTGTGTGAGCACTGGTGCTGATACCAATACTGAGGAAGGTTGTGTAGTGTACGAGCTCTAGTGATGATACCAACACTGAGGAAGGTTGTGTAGTGTGTGAGCACTGGTGCTGATACCAACTCTGAGGAAGGTTGTGTGTGAGCACTGGTGCTGATACCAACACTGAGGAAGGTTGTGTAGTGTGTGAGCACTGGTGCTGATACCAACACTGAGGAAGGTTGTGTAGTGTGTGAGCACTGGTACTGATACCAACACTGAGGAAGGTTGTGTAGTGTGTGAGCACTGGTGCTGATACCAACACTGAGGAAGGTTGTGTAGTGTGTGAGCACTGGTGCTGATACCAACACTGAGGAAGGTTGTGTAGTGTGTGAGCACTGGTACTGATACCAACACTGAGGAAGGTTGTGTAGTGTGTGAGCACTGGTACTGATACCAACACTGAGGAAGGTTGTGTAGTGTGTGAGCACTGGTGCTGATACCAACACTGAGGAAGGTTGTGTAGTGAGCACTGGTACTGATACCAACACTGAGGAAGGTTGTGTAGTGTGTGAGCACTTGTGCTGATACCAACACTGAGGAAGGTTGTGTAGTGTGTGAGCACTGGTGATGATAGAACACCGAGAAAGGGTGTGTAGTGTGTAAGCACTTGTGCTGATACCAACACTGAGGAAGGTTGTGTAGTGTGCGAGCACTAGTCCTGATACCAACACTGAGGAAAGTTGTGTAGTGTGTGAGCACTGGTGCTGATATCAACACTGAGGAAGGTTGTGTAGTGTGTGAGCACTGGTGCTGATATCAACACTGAGGAAGGTTGTGTATTGTGTGAGCACTGGTGCTGATACCAACACTGAGGAAGGTTGTGTAGTGTGCGAGCACTGGTGCTGATACCAACACTGAGGAAGGTTGTGTAGTGTGTGAAAACTGGTACTGATACCAACACTGAGGAAGGTTGTGTAGTGTGTGAGCACTGGTACTGATACCAACACGGAGGATGGGTGTGTAGTGTGTGAGCACTGATACTGATACCAACACTGAGGAAGGTTGAGTAGCATGCGACCACTGGTGCTGATACCAACACTGAGAAAGGTTGTGTAGTGTGCGAGCACTGGTACTGATACCAACACTGAGGAAGGTTGTGTAGTGTGCGAGCACTGGTACTGATACCAACACCGAGGAAGGTTGTGTAGTGTACGAGCACTAGTACTGATACCAAAACTGAGGAAGGGTGTGTAGTGTGTGAGCACTGGTGCTGATACCAACACTGAGGAAGGTTGTGTAGTGTGTGAGCACTGGTACTGATACCAAAACTGAGGAAGGGTATGTAGTGTGTGAGCACTGGTGCTGATATCAACACTGAGGAAGGGTGTGTAGTGTGTGAGCACTGGTACTGATATCAACACTGAGGAAGAGTGTGTAGTATGCGAGCACTGGCAATGATACCAACACTGAGGAAGGGTGTGTAGTGTGTGAGCACTGGTACTTATACCAACACTGAGGAAGGTTGTGTAGTGTGTGATCACTGGTACTTATACCAACACTGAGGAAGGTTGTGTAGTGTTCGAGCACTGGTACTGATACCAACACTGATGAAGGGTGTGTAGTGTATGAGCACTGGTGATGATAAGAACACCGAGAAAGGGTGTGTAGTGTGTAAGCACTTGTGCTGATACCAACACTGAGGAAGGTTGTGTAGTGTGCGAGCACTAGTGCTGATACCAACACTGAGGAAAGTTGTGTAGTGCGTGAGCACTGGTGCTGATATCAACACTGAGGAAGGTTGTGTAGTGTGTGAGCACTGGTGCTGATACCAACACTGAGGAAGGTTGTGTATTGTGTGAGCACTGGTGCTAATACCAACACTGAGGAAGGTTGTGTAGTGTGCGAGCACTGGTGCTGATACCAACACTGAGCAAGGTTGTGTAGTGTGTGAACACTGGTACTGATACCAACACTGAGGAAGGTTGTGTATTGTGTGAGCACTGGTACTGATACCAACACGGAGGATGGGTGTGTAGTGTGTGAGCACTGGTGCTGATACCAACACTGAGGAAGGTTGTGTAGCGTGCGAGCACTGGTGCTGATACCAACACTGAGGAAGGTTGTGTAGTGTGAGCACTGGTGCTGATACCAACACTGAGGAAGGTTGTGTAGTGTGTGAGAAGTGGTCCTGATACCAACACTGAGGAAGGTTGTGTATTGTGTGAGCACTGGTGCTGATAGCAACACTGAGGAAGGTTGTGTAATGTGCGAGCACTGGTGCTGATACCAACACTGAGGAAGGTTGTGCAGCGTGTGAACACTGGTACTGATAACACTGAGGAAGGTTGTGTAGCGTGCGACCACTGGTGCTGATACCAACACTGAGGAAGGTTGTGTAGTGTGCGAGCACTGGTGCTGATACCAACACTGTGGAAGGTTGCGTAGTGTGCTAGCACCGGTACTGATACCAACACTGAGGAAGGTTGTGTAGTGTGCGAGCACTGGTACTGATACCAAAACTGAGGAAGGGTGTGTAGTGTGTGAGCACTGGTGCTGATATCAACACTGAGGAAGGTTGTGTATTGTGTGAGCACTGGTGCTGATACCAACACTGAGGAAGGCTGTGTAATGTGCGAGCACTGGTGCTGATACCAACACTGAGGAAGGTTGTGTAGTGTGTGAAAACTGGTACTGATACCAACACTGAGGAAGGTTGTGTAGTGTGTGAGCACTGGTACTGATACCAACACGGAGGATGGGTGTGTAGTGTGTGAGCACTGATATTGATACCAACACTGAGGAAGGTTGAGTAGCATGCGACCACTGGTGCTGATACCAACACTGAGAAAGGTTGTGTAGTGTGCGAGCACTGGTACTGATACCAACACTGAGGAAGGTTGTGTAGTGTACGAGCACTAGTACTGATACCAAAACTGAGGAAGGGTGTGTAGTGTGTGAGCACTGGTGCTGATACCAACACTGAGGAAGGTTGTGTAGTGTGTGAGCACTGGTACTGATACCAAAACTGAGGAAGGGTATGTAGTGTGTGAACACTGGTGCTGATATGAACACTGAGGAAGGGTGTGTAGTGTGTGAGCACTGGTACTGATATCAACACTGAGGAAGGGTATGTAGTATGCGAGCACTGGCAATGATACCAACACTGAGGAAGGGTGTGTAGTGTGTGAGCACTGGTACTTATACCAACACTGAGGAAGGTTGTGTAGTGTGTGATCACTGGTACTTATACCAACACTGAGGAAGGTTGTGTAGTGTTCGAGCACTGGTACTGATACCAACAATGATGAAGGGTGTGTAGTGTATGAGCACTGGTGATGATAAGAACACCGAGAAAGGGTGTGTAGTGTGTAAGCACTTGTGCTGATACCAACACTGAGGAAGGTTGTGTAGTGTGCGAGCACTAGTGCTGATACCAACACTGAGGAAAGTTGTGTAGTGTGTGAGCACTGGTGCTGATATCAACACTGAGGAAGGTTGTGTAGTGTGTGAGCACTGGTGCTGATACCAACACTGAGGAAGGTTGTGTATTGTGTGAGCACTGGTGCTAATACCAACACTGAGGAAGGTTGTGTAGTGTGCGAGCACTGGTGCTGATACCAACACTGAGCAAGGTTGTGTAGTGTGTGAACACTGGTACTGATACCAACACTGAGGAAGGTTGTGTATTGTGCGAGCACTGGTACTGATACCAACACGGAGGATGGGTGTGTAGTGTGTGAGCACTGGTGGTGATACCAACACTGAGGAAGGTTGTGTAGCGTGCGAGCACTGGTGCTGATACCAACACTGAGGAAGGTTGTGTAGTGTGAGCACTGGTGCTGATACCAACACTGAGGAAGGTTGTGTAGTGTGTGAGCACTGGTGCTGATACCAACACTGAGGAAGGTTGTGTATTGTGTGAGCACTGGTGCTGATACCAACACTGAGGAAGGTTTTGTAGTGTGCGAGCACTGGTGCTGATACCAACACTGAGGAAGGTTGTGTAGTGTGTGAACACTGGTACTGATACCAACTCTGAGGAAGGGTATGTAGTGTGTGAGCACTGGTGCTGATACCAACACTGAGGAAGGTTGTGTAGTGTGTGAGCACTGGTGCTGATACCAACACTGAGGAAGGTTGTGTAGTGTGTGAGCACTGGTGCTGATACCAACACTGAGGAAGGTTGTGTAGCGTGCGACCACTGGTGCTGATACCAACACTGAGGAAGGTTGTGTAGTGTGCGAGCACTGGTACTGATACCAACACTGTGGAAGGTTGTGTAGTGTGCTAGCACCGGTACTGATACTAACACTGAGGAAGGTTGTGTAGTGTGCGAGCACTGGTACTGATACCAAAACTGAGGAAGGGTGTGTAGTGTGTGAGCACTCGTGCTGATACCAACACTGAGGAAGGTTGTGTAGTGTGCTAGCACCGGTACTGATACCAACACTGAGGAAGGTTGTGTAGTGTGCTAGCACTGGTGCTGATAACAACACTGAGGAAGGTTGTGTAGTGTGCGAGCACTGGTGCTGATACCAACACTGAGGAAGGTTGTGTAGAGTGTGAACACTGGTACTGATACCAACACTGAGGAAGGTTGTGTAGTGTGTGAGCACTGGTACTGATACGAGCACGGAGGATGGGTGTGTAGTGTGTGAGCACTGATGCTGATACCAACACTGAGGAAGGTTGAGTAGCATGCGACCATTGGTGCTGATACCAACACTGAGAAAGGTTGTGTAGTGTGCGAGCACTGGTACTGATACCAACACTGAGGAAGGTTGTGTAGTGTGCGAGCACTGGTACTGATACCAACACTGAGAAAGGTTGTGCAGTGTACGAGCACTAGTACTGATACCAAAACAGAGGAAGGGTGTGTAGTGTGTGAGCACTGGTGCTGATATCAACACTGAGGAAGGTTGTGTAGTGTGTGATCACTGGTACTGATACCAAAACTGAGGAAGGGTATGTAGCGTGTGAGCACTGGTGCTGATATCAACACTGAGGAAGGGTGTGTAGTGTGTGAGCACTGGCACTGATACCAACACTGAGGAAGGGTGTGTAGTGTGTGAGCACTGGTACTTATACCAACACTGAGGAAGGTTGTGTAGTGTGCGAGCACTGGTACCGATACCAACACTGAGGAAGGATGTGTAGTGTGTGATCACTGGTACTTATACCAACACTGAGGAAGGTTGTGTAGTGTTCGAGCACTGGTACTGATACCAACACTGATGAAGGGTGTGTAGTGTATGAGCACTGGTGATGATAAGAACACTGAGGAAGGGTGTGTAGTGTGTAAGCACTTGTGCTGATACCAACACTGAGGAAGGTTGTGTAGTGTGTGAGCACTAGTGCTGATACCAACACTGAGGAAGGTTGTGTAGTGTGCGAGCACTAGTGCTGATACCAACTCTGAGGAAAGTTGAGTAGTGTGCGAGAGCTGGTAATGATACCAACGCTGAGGAAGGTTGTGTAGTGGGTAAGAACTTGTGCTGATACCAACACTGAGGAAGGTTGTGTAGTGTGCGAGCACTAGTGCTGATACCAACACTGAGGAAAGTTGTGTAGTGTGCGAGTGCTGGTACTGATACCAACACCGAGGAAGGTTGTGTAGTGCGTGACCACTGGTGCTGATACCAACACTGAAGAAGGTTGTGTAGTTTGTGAGCACTAGTGCTGATACCAACACTGAGGAAGGTTGTGTAGTGTGTGAGCACTGGTGCTGATACCAACACTGAGGAAGGCTGTGTAGTGTGCGAGTGCTGGTACTGATACCAACGCTGAGGAAGGTTGTGTAGTGTGCGAGCTCTAGTGCTGATACCAACACTGAGGAAGGTTGTGTAGTGTGCAAGCACTGGCACTGATACCAACTCTCAGGAAGGTTGTGTTGTGTGTGAGCACTGGTGCTGATACCAATACTGAGGAAGGTTGTGTAGTGTGCGAGCTCTAGTGATGATACCAACACTGAGGAAGGTTGTGTAGTGTGTGAGCACTGGTGCTGATACCAACTCTGAGGAAGGTTGTGTGTGAGCACTGGTGCTGATACCAACACTGAGGAAGGTTGTGTAGTGTGTGAGCACTGGTGCTGATACCAACACTGAGGAAGGTTGTGTAGTGTGTGAGCACTGGTACTGATACCAACACTGAGGAAGGTTGTGTAGTGTGTGAGCACTGGTGCTGATACCAACACTGAGGAAGGTTGTGTAGTGTGTGAGCACTGGTGCTGATACCAACACTGAGGAAGGTTGTGTAGTGTGTGAGCACTGGTACTGATACCAACACTGAGGAAGGTTGTGTAGTGTGTGAGCACTGGTACTGATACCAACACTGAGGAAGGTTGTGTAGTGTGTGAGCACTGGTGCTGATACCAACACTGAGGAAGGTTGTGTAGTGAGCACTGGTACTGATACCAACACTGAGGAAGGTTGTGTAGTGTGTGAGCACTTGTGCTGATACCAACACTGAGGAAGGTTGTGTAGTGTGTGAGCACTGGTGATGATAAGAACACCGAGAAAGGGTGTGTAGTGTGTAAGCACTTGTGCTGATACCAACACTGAGGAAGGTTGTGTAGTGTGCGAGCACTAGTCCTGATACCAACACTGAGGAAAGTTGTGTAGTGTGTGAGCACTGGTGCTGATATCAACACTGAGGAAGGTTGTGTAGTGTGTGAGCACTGGTGCTGATACCAACACTGAGGAAGGTTGTGTATTATGTGAGCACTGGTGCTAATACCAACACTGAGGAAGGTTGTGTAGTGTGCGAGCACTGGTGCTGATACCAACACTGAGCAAGGTTGTGTAGTGTGTAAACACTGGTACTGATACCAACACTGAGGAAGGTTGTGTATTGTGTGAGCACTGGTACTGATACGAACACGGAGGATGGGTGTGTAGTGTGTGAGCACTGGTGCTGATACCAACACTGAGGAAGGTTGTGTAGCGTGCGAGCACTGGTGCTGATACCAACACTGAGGAAGGTTGTGTAGTGTGAGCACTGGTGCTGATACCAACACTGAGGAAGGTTGTGTAGTGTGTGAGCACTGGTGCTGATACCAACACTGAGGAAGGTTGTGTATTGTGTGAGCACTGGTGCTGATACCAACACTGAGGAAGGTTGTGTAGTGTGCGAGCACTGGTGCTGATACCAACACTGAGGAAGGTTGTGTAGTGTGTGAACACTGGTACTGATACCAACTCTGAGGAAGGGTATGTAGTGTGTGAGCACTGGTGCTGATACCAACACTGAGGAAGGTTGTGTAGTGTGTGAGCACTGGTGCTGATACCAACACTGAGGAAGGTTGTGTAGTGTGTGAGCACTGGTGCTGATACCAACACTGAGGAAGGTTGTGTATTGTGTGAGCACTGGTGCTGATACCAACACAGAGGAAGGTTGAGTAGTGTGCGAGCACTGGTGCTGATACCAACACTGAGGAAGGTTGTGTAGTGTGTGAACACTGGTACTGATACCAACACTGAGGAAGGTTGTGTAGTGTGTGAGCACTGGTACTGATACCAACACGGAGGATGGGTGTTTAGTGTGTGAGCACTGGTGCTGATACCAACACTGAGGAAGGTTGTGTAGCGTGCGACCACTGGTGCTGATACCAACACTGAGGAAGGTTGTGTAGTGTGCGAGCACTGGTACTGATACCAACACTGTGGAAGGTTGTGTAGTGTGCTAGCACCGGTACTGATACTAACACTGAGGAAGGTTGTGTAGTGTGCGAGCACTGGTACTGATACCAAAACTGAGGAAGGGTGTGTAGTGTGTGAGCACTCGTGCTGATACCAACACTGAGGAAGGTTGTGTAGTGTGCTAGCACCGGTACTGATACCAACACTGAGGAAGGTTGTGTAGTGTGCTAGCACTGGTGCTGATAACAACACTGAGGAAGGTTGTGTAGTGTGCGAGCACTGGTGCTGATACCAACACTGAGGAAGGTTGTGTAGAGTGTGAACACTGGTACTGATACCAACACTGAGGAAGGTTGTGTAGTGTGTGAGCACTGGTACTGATACGAGCACGGAGGATGGGTGTGTAGTGTGTGAGCACTGATGCTGATACCAACACTGAGGAAGGTTGAGTAGCATGCGACCACTGGTGCTGATACCAACACTGTGAAAGGTTGTGTAGTGTGCGAGCACTGGTACTGATACCAACACTGAGGAAGGTTGTGTAGTGTGCGAGCACTGGTACTGATACCAACACTGAGAAAGGTTGTGCAGTGTACGAGCACTAGTACTGATACCAAAACTGAGTAAGGGTGTGTAGTGTGTGAGCACTGGTGCTGATATGAACACTGACGAAGGTTGTGTAGTGTGTGAGCACTGGTACTGATACCAAAACTGAGGAAGGGTATGTAGTGTGTGAGCACTGGTGCTGATATGAACACTGAGGAAGGGTGTGTAGTGTGTGAGCACTGGTACTGATATCAACACTGAGGAAGGGTGTGTAGTGTGTGAGCACTTGGACTTATACCAACACTGAGGAAGGTTGTGTAGTGTGCGAGCACTGGTACCGATACCAACACTGAGGAAGGTTGTGTAGTGTGTGATCACTGGTACTTATACCAACACTGAGGAAGGTTGTGTAGTGTTCGAGCACTGGTACTGATACCAACACTGATGAAGGGTGTGTAGTGTATGAGCACTGGTGATGATAAGAACACTGAGGAAGGGTGTGTAGTGTGTAAGCACTTGTGCTGATACCAACACTGAGGAAGGTTGTGTAGTGTGCGAGCACTAATGCTGATACCAACTCTGAGGAAAGTTGAGTAGTGTGCGAGAGCTGGTAATGATACCAACGCTGAGGAAGGTTGTGTAATGGGTAAGAACTTGTGCTGATACCAACACTGAGGAATGTTGTGTAGTGTGCGAGCACTAGTGCTGATACCAACACTGAGGAAGGTTGTGTAGTGTGTGAGCACTGGTACTGATACCAACAATGAGGAAGGTTGTGTAGTGTGTGAGCACTGGTACTGATACCAACACTGAGGAAGGTTGTGTAGTGTGTGAGCACTGGTGCTGATACCAACACTGAGGAAGGTTGTGTAGTGAGCACTGGTACTGATACCAACACTGAGGAAGGTTGTGTAGTGTGTGAGCACTTGTGCTGATACCAACACTGAGGAAGGTTGTGTAGTGTGTGAGCACTGGTGATGATAAGAACACCGAGAAAGGGTGTGTAGTGTGTAAGCACTTGTGCTGATACCAACACTGAGGAAGGTTGTGTAGTGTGCGAGCACTAGTCCTGATACCAACACTGAGGAAAGTTGTGTAGTGTGTGAGCACTGGTGCTGATATCAACACTGAGGAAGGTTGTGTAGTGTGTGAGCACTGGTGCTGATACCAACACTGAGGAAGGTTGTGTATTATGTGAGCACTGGTGCTAATACCAACACTGAGGAAGGTTGTGTAGTGTGCGAGCACTGGTGCTGATACCAACACTGAGCAAGGTTGTGTAGTGTGTAAACACTGGTACTGATACCAACACTGAGGAAGGTTGTGTATTGTGTGAGCACTGGTACTGATACCAACACGGAGGATGGGTGTGTAGTGTGTGAGCACTGGTGCTGATACCAACACTGAGGAAGGTTGTGTAGCGTGCGAGCACTGGTGCTGATACCAACACTGAGGAAGGTTGTGTAGTGTGAGCACTGGTGCTGATACCAACACTGAGGAAGGTTGTGTAGTGTGTGAGCACTGGTGCTGATACCAACACTGAGGAAGGTTGTGTATTGTGTGAGCACTGGTGCTGATACCAACACTGAGGAAGGTTGTGTAGTGTGCGAGCACTGGTGCTGATACCAACACTGAGGAAGGTTGTGTAGTGTGTGAACACTGGTACTGATACCAACTCTGAGGAAGGGTATGTAGTGTGTGAGCACTGGTGCTGATACCAACACTGAGGAAGGTTGTGTAGTGTGTGAGCACTGGTGCTGATACCAACACTGAGGAAGGTTGTGTAGTGTGTGAGCACTGGTGCTGATACCAACACTGAGGAAGGTTGTGTATTGTGTGAGCACTGGTGCTGATACCAACACAGAGGAAGGTTGAGTAGTGTGCGAGCACTGGTGCTGATACCAACACTGAGGAAGGTTGTGTAGTGTGTGAACACTGGTACTGATACCAACACTGAGGAAGGTTGTGTAGTGTGTGAGCACTGGTACTGATACAAACACGGAGGATGGGTGTTTAGTGTGTGAGCACTGGTGCTGATACCAACACTGAAGAAGGTTGTGTAGCGTGCGACCACTGGTGCTGATACCAACACTGAGGAAGGTTGTGTAGTGTGCGAGCACTGGTACTGATACCAACACTGTGGAAGGTTGTGTAGTGTGCTAGCACCGGTACTGATACTAACACTGAGGAAGGTTGTGTAGTGTGCGAGCACTGGTACTGATACCAAAACTGAGGAAGGGTGTGTAGTGTGTGAGCACTCGTGCTGATACCAACACTGAGGAAGGTTGTGTAGTGTGCTAGCACCGGTACTGATACCAACACTGAGGAAGGTTGTGTAGTGTGCTAGCACTGGTGCTGATAACAACACTGAGGAAGGTTGTGTAGTGTGCGAGCACTGGTGCTGATACCAACACTGAGGAAGGTTGTGTAGAGTGTGAACACTGATACTGATACCAACACTGAGGAAGGTTGTGTAGTGTGTGAGCACTGGTACTGATACGAGCACGGAGGATGGGTGTGTAGTGTGTGAGCACTGATGCTGATACCAACACTGAGGAAGGTTGAGTAGCATGCGACCACTGGTGCTGATACCAACACTGAGAAAGGTTGTGTAGTGTGCGAGCACTGGTACTGATACCAACACTGAGGAAGGTTGTGTAGTGTGCGAGCACTGGTACTGATACCAACACTGAGAAAGGTTGTGCAGTGTACGAGCACTAGTACTGATACCAAAACTGAGGAAGGGTGTGTAGTGTGTGAGCACTGGTGCTGATATGAACACTGACGAAGGTTGTGTAGTGTGTGAGCACTGGTACTGATACCAAAACTGAGGAAGGGTATGTAGTGTGTGAGCACTGGTGCTGATATGAACACTGAGGAAGGGTGTGTAGTGTGTGAGCACTGGTACTGATATCAACACTGAGGAAGGGTGTGTAGTGTGTGAGCACTGGGACTTATACCAACACTGAGGAAGGTTGTGTAGTGT
Source organism: Cherax quadricarinatus (assembly GCF_038502225.1). Taxonomy (NCBI): domain Eukaryota; kingdom Metazoa; phylum Arthropoda; class Malacostraca; order Decapoda; family Parastacidae; genus Cherax; species Cherax quadricarinatus. The sequence goes on from NC_091305.1 coordinate 36,217,179, forward strand.
GCGAGCACTGGTACCGATACCAACACTGAGGAAGGTTGTGTAGTGTGTGATCACTGGTACTTATACCAACACTGAGGAAGGTTGTGTAGTGTTCGAGCACTGGTACTGATACCAACACTGATGAAGGGTGTGTAGTGTATGAGCACTGGTGATGATAAGAACACTGAGGAAGGGTGTGTAGTGTGTAAGCACTTGTGCTGATACCAACACTGAGGAAGGTTGTGTAGTGTGCGAGCACTAGTGCTGATACCAACACTGAGGAAGGTTGTGTAGTGTGCGAGCACTAGTGCTGATACCAACTCTGAGGAAAGTTGAGTAGTGTGCGAGAGCTGGTAATGATACCAACGCTGAGGAAGGTTGTGTAGTGGGTAAGAACTTGTGCTGATACCAACACTGAGGAATGTTGTGTAGTGTGCGAGTGCTGGTACTGATACCAACACCGAGGAAGGTTGTGTAGTGCGTGACCACTGGTGCTGATACCAACACTGAAGAAGGTTGTGTAGTTTGTGAGCACTAGTGCTTATACCAACACTGAGGAAGGTTGTGTAGTGTGTGAGCACTGGTGCTGATACCAACACTGAGGAAGGCTGTGTAGTGTGCGAGTGCTGGTACTGATACCAACGCTGAGGAAGGTTGTGTAGTGGGCGAGCTCTAGTGCTGATACCAACACTGAGGAAGGTTGTGTAGTGTGCAAGCACTGGCACTGATACCAACTCTCAGGAAGGTTGTGTTGTGTGTGAGCACTGGTGCTGATACCAATACTGAGGAAGGTTGTGTAGTGTGCGAGCTCTAGTGATGATACCAACACTGAGGAAGGTTGTGTAGTGTGTGAGCACTGGTGCTGATACCAACTCTGAGGAAGGTTGTGTGTGAGCACTGGTGCTGATACCAACACTGAGGAAGGTTGTGTAGTGTGTGAGCACTGGTGCTGATACCAACACTGAGGAAGGTTGTGTAGTGTGTGAGCACTGGTACTGATACCAACACTGAGGAAGGTTGTGTAGTGTGTGAGCACTGGTGCTGATACCAACACTGAGGAAGGTTGTGTAGTGTGTGAGCACTGGTGCTGATACCAACACTGAGGAAGGTTGTGTAGTGTGTGAGCACTGGTACTGATACCAACACTGAGGAAGGTTGTGTAGTGTGTGAGCACTGGTACTGATACCAACACTGAGGAAGGTTGTGTAGTGTGTGAGCACTGGTGCTGATACCAACACTGAGGAAGGTTGTGTAGTGTGTGAGCACTGGTACTGATACCAACACTGAGGAAGGTTGTGTAGTGTGTGAGCACTGGTGCTGATACCAACACTGAGGAAGGTTGTGTAGTGTGTGAGCACTGGTACTGATACCAACACTGAGGAAGGGTGTGTAGTGTGTGAGCACTGGTACTGATACCAACACTGAATAAGGGTGTTTGTGTGATCAAACGTGATTACCATTGTGGCATGCAAAGAGTACGTAACCTTTATTCGGCACATGTACACACCCTCATTTACAGGCTATCTCCCCCAACCAGCGAACCAGGTTGCTAAGAGTTGATGATGGGGCCCTGTCGTTCAACTAGTGACCAGGTTCTTGCCAATAAGAAGATGGTTTTGGCAATCGCAGAGGTTATGCGGGTACCGCTCTCCTCTCTGCCCTTGTCATTCCCATTCTAGAGCTGGTTGAAGCACGGTCTGCTATCTTGTGGCTTCTATTCTGCCTTGCTTACCGTGGAGTGCACTATACTTATCACTGTACATAGTGTACATATTGCTGTTCTAAATTGGTGAAGGATAATTTAAGTCTAAACTTTTTCTGCTATGTTTATTTTGCTCCCACAACACCCGGGATAACAGGCCATTTGGATTCCTGGGTTGTAATATGGGGGCCTGTCCGGGAGCTGGAGCTGGACTTAGAGAAACGGTTGAGCTTAGTGTGAAGCTCGTAGCATGAACATTGTGCAGCTTGCTGTCTGGCTTTGCATTAGCTTTGCCTATGCTTTACAAATTTTGCATGTCAGTTGGTTTATGGTCAGCCTTGCTATTGTGTGATCGTTCAACAGCTCGCTACTAGCTTGTTCGGTGTGCTCGCTTCACTACGGTCAATCTCCTAGAACAGTGTAGCTGTCTGGCATTGCTTTACAAATTTTGCGTGTCAGTTGTTACTAGCCTGTTTGGTGTGGAGAATTTTGAAGTCAGCTTTGCTTGTATGCATATTCTGCAATCGTACTGTGCATAGCCAAGCGTGTTCTGCAAATTAACGTGTTACGTTGGGGTATTCTGCAATCGTACTGTGCATAGCGAATAACTTATGCCACCTAGACGAGTCAGACGTCTGGTGTCGGCATATACTTTGCATAACCTACCTAAATTGTCCCTACAGCGTTGTTGGCAAATTGCTCGTTCCATTGGCATTAAATACAAACGCACTCTCACAGCTGCGCAACTGCGTTCACTGATTGCTGACAAACTTATAGAAGAAGAGATGGCACATCAGACTCCTCCCTCTACGGGAGCTAGGGCAAAAACTACAATGTTCTCGCAGGAGGAAGATGATACACCTACGGAGCAAAATGGTTAATATAGTGCAGCTGGGTTGTCTCAAGGTGAATCAGCATCGTTGGCACTTGAGCTGGCAAAAATCAATCTTGAGCAAACTAGGGAACAGAGAGCATTCGCAAGGGAAGAATTTGATAGGGAAAGAGAAAGGAGACAGTTTTCGCATTCTGTAAATGATTTTAGTTTACAAAAAGCAGTACAGCTTGTTCCCCGCTTCAATGAGGCCGAACCAGAACAATTTTTCGAAAGCTTCAAAAATCAGGCTCGAGCCTTGAGGTGGCCGGAACAGCATTGGGCATCGTTGGTTCATACAGCATTATTTGGTAAGGCACAGGAATTTACGTCAGTATTAAATAACGCAGAATTTTCTGATTATCAAGTAGTGAAGACCACAGTGTTGGGAGCATATACATATATCCCCGCCAAATACCACAAGCTTTTTAAATTAAGCAGGCGGCAGCTTGGTCAATCCCTAGTGGACTTTGTGAGACAGCAAACCAAAGCTTTTACCAGCTGGTATAAAGCAAGTGGTATCTCTACCTTTCAGGAGCTGGTGCAGCTTATTCTGATCGATAACTTGCTGGAGTCTGTGGGACCAGAGGTTCGAGTCTTTCTGCAGGATCGTGACTTAACCACTGCATTGGAAGCAGCCAGGTTGGCTGATACCTTCGAAACTAACCGCTCCTTGTCCGAGCGGTCCCGTCTCTCTTTTCAACAGCCTGGCATGAGCAGAGATCGTCAACCTTGGAGAATGAAGTGCCAGCCGGAGGGAGAACGTCTACGTCAGCCAACTAAGTCACCTGGTGAGCCACGCTTCTCAACATATGGTCCAATTGTGGAGAGGCAAACTACTCATGGTGCATCTCGACAACAGTATCCAGAGAGACACCAGCCAGAACGACACCATTTGCAACGTCAGCAGGGAGTAAAGGGCAAGCCTGTCGTCTGCTTCCTCTGCAACAAAGTAGGTCACCTCCGTCCCAACTGCCCTCATAAACCCCAACCCATTGGGAAAATCTCTAATATCCCTAGTAACATGTCCCCTAGAGAAGTAGAAAAAGGTATGGCCCCTTATTATCGCACGGGTCTTATTTCCCTTCAGGAAAACTCAGAAACAACTGAAGTAAAGACCTTTAGAGATACTGGAGCATATTGCTCACTTGTAAGAGAAGGCATATTACCCCTTTCAGAGAACACTTCCTTGAATTCCTCTGTTTTATTGGAAGCATTTGGAGGAGTTATATATTCTGTTCCTTTGCATAAAATTTATGTACAGTGCAAATATTACACTGGGTACTTGACTGTAGGTGTCTCAAAAGGATTTCCCATGAAAGATGCCATGTTATTACTGGGTAATAACATTACAACTGTTAGTTCGTGTCCTGAACCTATAATGATTAATTCTTCCCCGGTGTTGACCATAACTCGGGCAACATCCCAAGGGTTGTCTGGAGAGAATGTTGACCTATCCTTGGACGACTCTGATCTCGGAATAGCCACGTTGTTTTATGAGGCACACCGGCCGGAGCCTCGTAAATCAAGTGAACAGACCCCGATCAAGCCTTCCTATTCCCAGGTTGCAGGATTGCCAGATGTCTCTGTTTCCATGCCCGAGGGACTGTCCTTCCGGGAGGAACAACGAAAGGACCTTTCTTTAAAATTCGCTTTTGAGGCAGCCATGGGTAAATCCTCTTTGGGTCATCCAGTCAAGTATGAAGTTAAAAAAGATTATTTGATCTGCACTGAGACTGGTAAGGAGATAGAGGGCCGGCAATTGTATGACAGGTTAGTGGTTCCAACCAGGTTTAGACCTCAAATATTAAATATAGCTCATAATACGTCATTAGGAGGTCACTTAGGAATTACAAAAACCTTGTATAGAATCACAAAAGAATTTTATTGGCCAAAATTAAAGAAATATGTGAAGAATCATATTAGGTGTTGCCGAGAATGTCAGCAAGTAGGGAAACCTGGAAATTCCATTAAACCTGCACCTCTCCAAACTATACCTACTGATGGAGAACCTTTTGCAGATTTAATTATAGATTGTGTAGGTCCACTACCTAGGTCAAAGTCGGGAAATCAATATTTATTTACGATTATGGATAAAGTAACCAGATATCCTGAAGCAATTCCCATGCGTAGTATTAATATTAAAGCTATTCTCAAAGCTTTAACAAAATTAATTTCTTGTTTTGGCATTCCTAAAACTATTCAAAGTGATCAAGGTACTAACTTCACTGCCAAAGCATTTAGGGAAGTATTAACTAGGTTAGGGATAATCCACAACTTATCCACTGCCTATCATCCTCAGTCCCAAGGCGCCTTGGAAAGATTCCATCAGACATTAAAAACAATGATGAGAACTTTTTGCATGCATTTTCCTACAGACTGGGATGAATCACTACCTTTGTTGCTGTTCTCAGTACGAGAGACAGTGCAAGAGTCTACAGGGTATAGTCCGTTTGAGCTGATCTTTGGGCACAATGTACGAGGTCCTCTTCGGGTGCTCAAAGAAGGATGGATGGGAGAAGACGTTAGCTCAACACTCTACAACCCGTCTTCAAGGTTGCAGGTGGCACGTCAGTTAGCCAAGGCTAACCTAAAGACAGCTCAAAGTAAGATGAAACAGAGGTATGACAGAAGTGCACAATTCCGCTCCTTCCATCCAGGAGACAAGGTGTTGGTGCAGGAGCCTATACCTGGCCACACCTTGAAAGCTAGATTTAAGGGACCTATGCAGATTGTAAGTAGATTATCTGATGTAAATTATGTGGTAGCTCCCATTGATAAGACCTCAAAAACTAAAACTTACCACATTAATCAAATAAAGGCTTTTCATACACCAGATAAAGTCCCAGTAATGACTCTGTCCTCTACCTCTGAGGACGACTCTGATTCTTTGCACTCTATCTCTGAAATTAATATTAAACTTTCAAATTCTGTCCTCCTCAAGGATCCTAGCCCTTTACTGGAGGGATTATCTGAAACCCAAGCAACAAATTTAACTGAGCTTCTACAGTCATATCCTAATATATTCTCGGATGTGCCGAAAAAATGTACGTTAGGTTATCATGATGTAGATGTGGGAAACTCTAAACCAATTAAACTCTCCCCCTACAGAGCTAATCCCGAAAAGCAAAGGCTACTTCAGCAGGAAGTACAATTTTTGTTAAAGCATGGTTTAGTGGAGGAGTCATCTAGTCCATGGGCTTCACCGTGCATCCTTGTGAAGAAGGCTGATGGAGGGTTTCGTATGTGTACAGACTACCGTAAGGTGAACGAGGTCACCATTACAGATGCTTACCCTCTTCCTCGTCTGGATGACGTAATTGACTTTGTGGGTAAGACTACTTTTGTGTCCAAGTTAGATCTCTTTAAAGGTTACTATCAGGTACCTTTGACGGATAAGGCGAAGGAAATCTCTGCCTTCGTAATTCCAGGAGGTCATTATCAATACACAGTTACCCCCTTCGGAATGAAAAATTCCCCCTCTTCATTCCAGAAACTTATCCATCAGGCTATTAAAGGACTTGAAGGCACGGCAGCGTACCTAGATGATATTGTTGTGGTGTCTGATACTTGGGATCAACACCTACTTAGACTTAAGGCTCTTTTTGAGACCTTTAAGAGTTCCCATTTAACAGTTAATTTATCTAAATCTTCCTTTGGCCAGGCCACTATCACTTTTCTAGGCCATGAAGTAGGTAGTGGTAAAGTTGCACCTAAACTTGCTAAAGTTTTTGCTATTAAAGATTATCCATTTCCTCATGATAGGAAATCTCTTCAACGTTTCCTAGGCATGATAGGATTTTACAGAAGATTCTGTAAGAATTTCTCAGATGTTGTAGCCCCTCTTTCCTCTCTTACCAGTCACAAAGTTCCCTTTAATTGGACCTCAGACTGTAACACTGCTTTTAATAAAGCAAAAAGATTATTGTGTTCTGCACCCATTCTCTTGTCTCCAGACTTCTCCAAACCTTTTTCATTACAGGTTGATGCTTGTGAGTCTGGGGTTGGGGCAGTACTATTACAAAACGAGAATGAGGAGTTGCAGCCTGTAGCATACTTTTCAGCTAAGTTCCAGCCACATCAGAGGGCTTACTCTACCATTGAAAAAGAAGCCCTCGCGCTGGTACTGGCTTTGGAGCATTTCGATGTTTATGTGGGCCAGACATCGCAGGTGGTCACAGTCTACAGTGATCACAATCCTCTAGTATATCTCCAAGCCATGAAGAACCACAAAACAAGGCTCATGCGCTGGACGCTAAGGCTGCAGCCCTATTATATTTCCATTAAATATATTGCTGGCAAAGAAAATATGTTGGCAGACTCTTTATCTAGAGTCTAATATTTTTATTTATTTAGGTTAGGATGTTATTTGTGGTAACCCCTTTTCACGCTCTTTTTTTTTTATCCCCTGGTGTGGGGTTTGTTTTTAGTGAGGGGATTCGGGCTACCGTCCTCCTGTATCTTGGACCTATGCTAGCCTGTCTGACTGCTGTCTCACTCTAAGTTTAGGGTTTGGCTTTTGGTCACGAGGAAAAGCTGAGCTCTATCTAAGAGTTAGATGGTGGAGAGGAAAGGCGGTCCCATTATTTTGTGCCATGGCGGCACGGTTACCACTGGGAGGTGGCAGCCTAATCCTGAGCCTTCTCGGGGTGGGGGTGTGGCATGCAAAGAGTACGTAACCTTTATTCGGCGCATGTACACACCCTCATTTACCGGATTTCTCCCCAACCAGCGAACCAGGTTGCTAAGAGTTGATGATGGGGCCCTGTCGTTCAACTAGTGACCAGGTTCTAGCCAATAAGAAGATGGTTTTGGCAATCGCAGAGGTTATGTGGGTACCGCTCTCCTGTCTGCCCTTGTCATTCCCATTCTAGAGCTGGTTGAAGCACGGTCTGCTATCTTGTGGCTTCTATTCTGCCTTGCTTACCGTGGAGTGCACTATACTTATCACTTTACATAGTGTACATATTGCTGTTCTAAATTGGTGAAGGATAATATAAGTCTAAACTTTTTCTGCTGTTTATTTTGCTCCCATTACACCCGGGATAACAGGCCATTTGGATTCCTGGGTTGTAATAACCATCTATTCCCTAAGTTCTGTATGACTCTTACTGCTCCAGCGCTTCCTCATTAATAAGATAATAACTGCCACTAATCGTGAAGAACTTCCTAAATTGACATAATTTATTAACCTCCTTAGAGGCCTGACACATTAAAATGTCTAAGGACATAAAACAAGAAAAACACTGTATTGATGTAATGCTGTAGTAGGCTTACTGGCCCATATTAGACAGGTTCAACTCACACTCACCAACATTCACTCATTTACCCTTACCATCTTAGTTTCACTCATACACAACTCTCCTGTCAAACCAGTAGTTCCCAACATTTTTTCCAAATTCAAATTCGTCTAACTTGAATCCGTTGCTGCGAGTCCTGTCATAGTTACATACTTTTAACACGCTGTATCCTATTTATTTATTTCTGTTTTCCATTTGTACACTTTAATCATCCTTCTAATTCTATGCCTTTCCAGAGGATGTCTTCAACCTGTATTAGTAGGAAAGATTTCTGAGATGACGAATTTTGTCTTCCTTATCTGCAATGTTTTCAGTGGATTTATGTCTGATCTGTAGAATGGACACCAGATGTGAGCAGCATAATCTAAATGAGGCCTTAACAAAGATATAAAATGTTTAATTAAGTATAATCTGAGGACTCCTATTATTAATACTTCTTGATATGAAGCCAATAATCTGCTTAGCTTTATTGTGAACACTTGTGCACTGTTGTCGTGGCTTCGGTTTTCTGCTAACCAGAAATCCTATTTTTTTTTTCATTCAGTGACTAAGCTCTACATTATTTAACTTTAATTGCTATAGTTATTTTCTTTTCCAAAAATTTGATCCGTACTTTCATCCATATTAAAGTGCATCAGCCACTTTGACCTCAACATGGGCCTACTCAGGTCATCCTGTCGTTTATCAGTGTTCCCATCAGAAATTACTGGAAGGCCTAATTTAGTGTCATTGGTAAACTTATGTCGCTAAATGTTTCCTCATCTATGACGCTTATGTAGACTATGAACAACAAGGATCTCGATACTGACGCCAGTGGTACATCACTTGTAATAGGTCCTTATTCGGATTTCTGCTTGCTTATGTACTCTCTGTTGTCTCTCTCAACCCCAACTTGATCCAGTGCAGCTAATTTCTTCATCAATCTCGTGTGTGGCACTATCAAAGACCTTACTGAAGTCCATATACATAACATCGAATATCGTCCAGTTACTGATTTCATCAACTCTCCCACAATTGAGGTATAGCTGAACAGTTTTATAATTTGAAGCTAAGGATCTGTTTCTCACTTTGTAAAGTGGTATCACATTTGACATTTTCCACTCATCTGGTATGATATGCGTTTGTAGTGATCTGTTGAAGAGACCAGCTAATTGCCTGTCAAACACCTTTTCATATTCCTTTAGAACCCTTGAAAAGAGCTCATCAAGGCAGCGTGACTTGTTCGCTTTCATTCTATCAAGTTGTTGCGACCTTGTCGCTAATGACCTTGATCTTGCTGAATTTATTTTCGTCCAGACCAATATATTTATCGATTTCTGGGATTTCATTTGAAATAGGTGTGGAAAATGCCACACATTTCTTCAGTATAATAAACTGACCTAAATTACATTTAAGTGGACCTATATTTTATCCTAATCTTATTCCTGTACACCTGAAAGACCCTTCATGTTGGTCTTTGATTCCCTCGTAAGCTTAAGGTTCTAATCTCTTGGTTTTTTGTTCATTTCTTCTTTTTTTATTTCACTTTTAAGTTTAATATAACAGTCAATAAGGCGACCATCTCTTTTTTTTATCACCTGTAAATATCTCTTTTTTCACTTAATTAATATTTTAGTCTGTTGTTCAGGAAAAATCTTACACAGTTCAGTAACAACTCCTTTGACTGAGCTGGATAACACTGCCACCCTGCTCTGCCACCCTGCTCTGCCACCCTGCTCTGCCACCCTGCCCTGCTACCCTGCCTTGCTACCCTGCTGTCACCCTGCTCTGCTACCCTGCCCTGCCACCCTGCCCTGCTACCCTGCTCTGCTACCCTGCTCTGCTACTATGGCATGCAAAGAGTACGTAACCTTTATTCGGCGCATATACACACCCTCATTTACAGGCTATCTCCCCCAACCAGCAAACCAGGTGACTGAGAGTTGACGATGGGGCCCCGTTGTTCAACTAGTGACCAGGTTCCAGCCAATAAGAAGATGGTTTTGGCAATCGCAGAGGTTATGTGGGTACCACTCTCCTGTCTGTCCTTGTCATTCCCATTCTAGAGCTGGTTGAAGCACGGTCTGCTCTCTTGTGGCTTCTATTTCTGCCTTGCTTACCGTGGAGTGCACTAATACCTATCACTGTACATAGTGTATATAGTGTACATACTGCTGTTCTAAATTGGTGAAGGATAATATAAGTCAAAACTTTTCTGCTGTGTTTATTTTGCTCCCTTTACACCCAGGATAACAGGCCATTTGGACTCCTGGGTTGTAATATGGGTAGCCTTTCCGAGAGCTGGAACTGGACTTAGAGAAAGGGTTAAGCCTAGGGTGAAGATGGTAGCAGGAACATTGTGAAGCTCGCTGTCTGGCATTGCATTAGCTTTGCCAACGCTTTACAAATTTTGCGTGTCAGTTACTTTGCTATGGTCAGCCTTGCTATTGTGTGATCGTTCAACAGCTCGCTACTAGCTTGTTCGGTGTGCTCGCTTCGCTACGGTCAATCTTGTAGAACAGTGTGTAGCTGGCTGTCTGGCAATGCTTTACAAATTTTGTCATTTGCTACTAGCCTGTTCGGTGTGGAGAATTTTGCAGTCAGCTTTGTTATTGCGTATCCACCTTGTATGCGTATTCTGCAATCGTAACGTGTTACGTTGGGGTATTCTGCAATCGTACTGTGCATAGCGAATAACTTATGCCACCTAGACGAGTCAGACGTCTGGCGTCGGCATATACTTTGCATAACCTACCTAAATTGTCCCTACAGCGTTGTTGGAAAATTGCTCGTTCCATTGGCATTAAATACAAACGCACTCTCACAGCTGCGCAACTGCGTTCACTGATTGCTGACAAACTTCGAGAAGAAGAGATGGCACATCAGACTCCTCCCTCTACGGGAGCTGGGGCAAACACTATGTTCTCGCAGGAGGAAGATGATACATCAACGGAGCAAAATAGTCAGTATAGTGCAGCTGGGTTGTCTCGAGGTGAATCAGCGGCGTTGGCACTTGACCTGGCAAAAATCAATCTTGAGCAGACTAGGAACAGAGAGCATTCGCAAAAGAAGAATTTGATAGGGAAAAATAAAGGAGGCAGAACAAGCAGTACAGCTTGTTCCCCGCTTCAATGAGGCCGAACCAGAACAATTTTTCGAAAGCTTCGAAAATCAGGCTCGAGCCTTGAGGTGGCCGGAACAGCACTGGGCATCGTTGGTTCATACAGCATTGTTTGGTAAGGCACAGGAATTTACGTCAGGATTAAATGACGCTAAATTTTCTGATTATCAAGTAGTGAAAACCACAATTTTGAGAGCATATACATGTATCCCAACTAAGTATCGTAAGCTTTTTAAGCTGGGCAGACGACAGCTTGGTCAATCCCTAGTGGACTTTGTGCGCCAACAGACCAAAGTTTTTACTAGCTGGTATAAAGCAAGTGGTGTCGTCACCTTCGAAAATCTGGTGCAGCTTATTCTGATTGACAACCTGCTGGAGTCTGTGGGACCAGAGGTTCGAGTCTTTCTGCAGAATCGTGACTTAACCACTGCATTGGAAGCAGCCAGGTTGGCTGATACCTTCGAAACTAACCGCTCCTTGTCCGAGCAGTCCCGTCTCTTTTCAACAGCCTGGCATGAGCAGAGATCGTCAGCCTTGGAGAATGAAGTGCCAGCCGGAGGGAGAACGTCTACGTCAGCCAACTAAGTCACCTGGTGAGCCACGCTTCTCAACTTATGGTCCACCTGCTGAGAGACAAACTACTCAACATGGTGCATCTCGACAACAGTATCCAGAGACACCACCCAGAGCGACACCAGTTGCAACGTCAGCAGGGAGTAAAGGGCAAGCCTGTCGTCTGCTTCCTCTGTAACAAAGTAGGTCACATCCGTCCCAACTGCCCCCACAAACCCCAACCCATCGGGAAAATCTCTAATATCCCTAGTAACATGTCCCCGAGAGAAGTAGAAAAAGGGATGGCCCCTTATTATTGCAAGAGTCTTATTTCCCTTCAGGAAAACTCAGAAACAACTGAAGTCAAAACCTTTAGAGATACTGGAGCAAATTGCTCACTTATAAGAGAAGAAATATTACCCCTTTCAAAGAACACTTCTTTGAATTCCTCTGTTTTATTGGAAGCATTTGGAGGAGCTATATATTCTGTCCCTTTGCATAAAATTTATGTACAGTGCAAATATTACACTGGGTACTTGACTGTGGGTGTCTCCAAAGGATTCCCCATGAAAGATGCCATGTTATTACTGGGTAATAACATTACTACTGCTAGTGTGTGTCCTCAACCTATAATGATTAATTCTTCACCGGTGTTGGCCATAACTCGGGCAACATCCCAAGGGTTGTCTGGCGAGAATGTTGACCTATCCTTGGACGACTCCGATCTCGGAATAGCCTTTTTGTTTTACGAGGAAAACTGGCCAGAGCCTCGTAGATCAAGTGAACAAACCCCGATCAAGCCTTCCTATTCCCAGGTTGCAGGATTGCCAGATATCTGTTTCCATGCCCGAGGGACTGTCCTTCCGGGAGGAACAACGAAAGGACCCTTC
>NC_091305.1:36229672-36257172 GCF_038502225.1 Cherax quadricarinatus
GGTAGGATTGCTGGTGTCCTTTTTTCTGTCTCATAAACATGCAAGATTTCAGGTACGTCTTGCTACTTCTACTTGCACTTAGGTCACACTACACATACATGTACAAGCACATATATACACACCCCTCTGGGTTTTCTTCTATTTTCTTTCTAGTTCTTATTCTTGTTTATTTCCTCTTATCTCCATGAGGAAGTGGAACAGAATTCTTCCTTCGTAAGCCATGCGTGTTGTAAGAGGCGACTAAAATGCCGGGAGCAAGGGGCTAGTAACCTCTTCTCCTGTATATATTACTAAATGTAAAAGGAGAAACTTTCGTTTTTTCTTTTGGGTCACCCTGCCTCGGTGGGATACGGCCGGTGTGTTGAAAGAAAGATATATATATATATATATATATATATATATATATATATATATATATATATATATATATATATATATATATATATATATATATATATATATATATATATATATATATATATATATATATATATATATATATATATATATATATATATATATATATATATATATATATATATCATTAAAGATTAAAGATTTAGACAGCAAAATATATTCAATTAATATGACCCAGAAGAATATGTAAGCAGATAAAAGATAACGTGACACATGACAACACTTCGTCAATATTATGTTAATATTTATTCATTTAATTCACAATAGAAATTACAGTGACACTATAGTTACTTGTATTATTTGGAAACATTATGAAGGAAAGATGGAATAAAAACAAGGACAGAAAAGGGTGAAAAACTGGATTTATTTTTTTGGCGAATAGGGAACCTTTGGAATCTTTAGGCTGAGAGTTCCAGATTTTATGGACTTTTATGCACACTAAGATTTTACACAGGTTGAGTCGGACACGGAAAATATCATAGAAATTTTTGTGTCTATTATTATGTGTGAACTCTGTTGTAGGTCTCATGAGCAGGATTAATATTTGATCTGATTGTCCTGTATATATGTTATGCTCAGTATTATGAGATAATATGTATACTGAGTTAGATTAAACTTTCGAGGAGTCGAGGAGTGTGTTGTCTGGCACCGAACTGGTCGATTACTCTTACAGTAATCTATAGGTGAAATAAAGACAGAGTAGAGAGTTGTATAAGGTCAACAGTGATGTTTGAGGTACGTAGTAATGAATGTTAGACAGAATGCCAGCTGATTTGGAGACTTTTTTTTCTAATGTTCTGGACGTTTCGCAATGTGAAAATCGTTAATTATAACATTTAACTGGACATTTGCAGATCTGATAAAAAAAAAAAGGGAGAAGGTCTTGTCAATGTTAAGAGTGAGTTTAATGGTAGTCATCCAGGTAGATTATCTTTAGGAGTTCCACATTATCAGTGTCAGTGAGAAAATTCGGATTTGGACTGGAGATGGCAAAAGTGATTTCGTCTACACAGAATAGCTTGAAGAAGAGATGCTTTTGGAAGATCATTAATGTATATGAAGAAGAGAAGAGGGCGAAGAACACTGCCTTGGGGCACCTCTATGTTGATACATCGAGCTGAGGAAGGGGCTGGGTTTACGCAATACAGAGATACTTCTCTAAATATCGCTAAGGTACAGAAGGAAATAAATGGTGTAAAATACCGAGACTGTGGAAATATAAACACTTAAGCAGTATAATGTGATCTTTTGTTGACTACGTTTCGCCCACAAAGTGGGATTTATCAGGTCACAAACAGATCTGGATGAATGGTTCAGAGAACCGACAAGTTGATAAATTACACACATGTGCAGCATTTGTGGTATCGTTAATGAGGAAACGTTTCGCCATTTAGTGGCCTCATCAGTCCTATACAAAGGAGAATGGTGAAAAACATGAGGAGTTTGAGTCCCTCAGCCTTGAGTCGATATGATCAGTCCATCAATCTTTTCAAGATTGATGGACGTTTCACCAGTGTGGCGAAACGTTTCACCACTGTGTGGCGAAACGTTTCCTTATTAAAGATGCCCAAATGTTGCACATATGTCTAATTTATCAACTTGTCGGTTCTCTGAACCATTCATCCAGATCGGTATGTGATCTGATAAAGCCCACTGTGTGGGCGAAACGTTGTCAATAAAGGGTCACATTATACTGTCATATGTAGCATCTTGCCTAGAAAGGGAGTGGGCAATGAATGGATGTCTAGGGCAATTGGTATAAATCGCTGGCTAGACAGGTACTGTAAGGAACTTGCAATCCCATTCATTGATAACTGGGACCTTTTCTTTGGCAAACGTGATATGTATGCAAGGGATGGGGTTCATCTCTCTGGGGATGGAGTGGTTGCATTAGCCAGTTCGATTGAGAGGGTAATTGATAACTTGTCTAGGAATTTAAACTGATAGATTATAGAGGTATGGGTGTTTGTGGGAAACAATCAGGCTGCAGTATTAGGGTTAAAAACAACAGTTATTACCGGGATACCTCAGGGATATGCTTAAAAGACAATATTCAAAATAAAGTTGCTAGTAATGGCAAATAAACTGATCAACAAACAAAGAGAGATAGTAGAGGGCAACGAGTGACTAGCTCCCTTAAGGTTTACTATACAAATATTAGGAGTCTAAGAAATAAGATAGATGAGCTAAGATTACTTGCAAGTGTAGGTAATATAGATATTATTGGTACAACAGAGACCTGGTTCAACCTGAAAGATAGAGAAATGCCATCTGAACGCAACATACAGGGTTATAAACTATTCCAACTGATAGGGTCAACAGGAAGGGTGGTGGTGTGGCGATGTATGTCAGAGAAAGTTTAAATTGTTGTCTTAGACATGATATAAGATTAGAAACATCGAACACAGAATCTGTTTGGCTACAGTTTCTCTAGGGACGTGACAAATTAATTTTGGGTGTGATTTATAGGCACCCAAACCTTGATAGGGAGGGCAGTAAGCTGTTATGGGACGAAATTCATAAGGCATCTAGATATGAAAATGTTGTGATAATGGGAGATTGGAACAATATGACAGGAAATCTTGAGCCTATTGACTTTCTTGATACGGTTCAGGATTGCTTTTTAGAACAGGTTGTGACAGAACCAACTAGTGGAAACAGTCTGCTTGACTTGGTTCTTGCCAACAAAGATTCACTAATTAATAATCTTGAGATTAATGATGAGCTTGGGGAAAGTGATTACAAATCACTTAGTTTTAGTATATCATGGAATTACCCAGATAACTGCAATGAAATCTCTGTCCCAGATTTTAGCTTGGCCGACTTCATGGGACTGAAAAATTACCTGGGTGGGCTAAATTGGGATGTCCTGACTATGGGTCAGGTAGGTGATCTTGGTTGCCAATATGACGTTTTTCAGAGCATAGTTCTAGCTGCCCAGACAACTTTTGTTCCTAGTAGGGAAATTAGATCTAAAAAAAATGATCCCAAATGGATGAACAATAGATTAAAACATCGCATTGGTCAAAAGAGAGGCATATATAGGCGTATCAAAAGAGGGGATGGGCAGTTAAGAAATCAATATATTCAATTAAAGAGAGAAATAAAGAACGGAATAAGAAAAGCAAAAAGGGATTACGAGGCTAAGGTCGCAAGGGATTCAAAGACTAACCCAAAAGGGTTCTTTCAGGTATACAGAAGTAAGATTAGGGACAAGATTGGCCCACTTAAGAGTAACTCTGGTCAGATCACTGACAGTGATAAGGATATGTGTGAAATTCTAAATACCTACTTCCTCTCAGTTTTCACCCAGGAAAATACTAGTGATATTCCTGAAATAATAGATTATGTAGAACTGGATGATAATAAACTATGAACGATTGCGGTAACTAGTGACATGGTCCTCAGACAAATAGAGAAACTAAAACCTAACAAATCCCCAGGCCCTGATGAACTGTTTGCAAGGGTGTTAAAGGAATGTAAAGAGGAACTTAGCATACCTTTGGCTAATCTTTTTAACATTTCACTATAAACTGGCATAGTGCCTGATAAGTGGAAAATGGCAAATGTAATACCTATTTACAAGGCAGGTGACAGGTCCTTGGCTTCGAACTATAGACCAATAAGCCTTACTTCCATAGTGGAAAAATTTATGGAATCAATAATTGCCGAAGCAATTCGTTGCCATCTTGACATGCACAGATTGATTAATGAATCTCAACACGGTTTTACAAAGGGGCGTTCCTGTCTTACGAATTTACTAACTTTTTTCACTAAGGTGTTTGAGGAGGTAGATCATGGTAATGAATATGATATTGTGTATATGGACTTCAGTAAGGCTTTCGATAGAGTTCCACACAAGAGGCTATTGAGGAAACTTAAGGCACACGGAATAGGAGGAGAAATTTTTTCCTGGGTAGAGGCATGGCTGACAAATAGACAGCAGAGAGTTTGCATAAATGGGGAGAAATCAGAATGGGGGCACGTCACAAGCGGTGTTCCTCAGGGGTCAGTGTTGGGCCCGTTGTTGTTCACAATTTACATAAACGACATAGATGAGGGAATAAATAGCGACATAAGCAAATTTGCTGATGACACCAAAATAGGCTGTCCAATTCATTCTAATGAGGACACTAGAGCACTCCAAGATGATTTGAATAGACTGATGCAATGGTCGGAGAAGTGGCAGTTGCAGTTTAATATTGACAAATGCAAAGTTCTAAATGTTGGACAGTTAAATAAATAAACTAAATAATGTAGATCTTAATACTACTGATAGCGAAAAGGATTTAGGAGTTCTGGTTAGCAGTAATCTAAAACCAAGACAACAGTGCATTAGTGTTCGCAATAAAGCTAACAGAATTCTTGGCTTCATATCTAGAAGTATAAATAATAGAAGTCCTCAGGTTGTTCTTCAACTCTATATATCCTTGGTTAGGCCTCATTTAGACTATGCTGCTCAGTTCTGGCCACCGTATTACAGAATGGATATAAATGCTCTGGAAAACGTACAGAGGAGGATGACAAAGATGATCCCATGTATCAGAAAACTTCCCTATGAGGATAGACTGAGGGCCCTAAATCTAGAAAGGCGTAGAATTAGGGGGATATGATCGAGGTGTATAAATGGAAAACAGGAATAAATAAAGGGGATGTAAATAGCGTGCTGAAAATTTCCAGCCAAGACAGGACTCGCAGGAATGGTTTCAAGTTGGAAAAATTCAGATTCAGGAAGGATATAGGAAAGCACTGGTTTGGTAATAGAGTTGTGGATGAGTGGAACAAACTCTCGAGTACAGTTATTGAGGCTAAAACGTTGTGTAGTTTTAAAAATAGGTTAGATAATTACATGAGCGGGTGTGGGTGGGTGTGAGTTGGACCTGACTAGCTTGTGCTGCTGGGTCTGGTGCAGTGCTCCATCCTTGAGTGGAGGTGACCAGACTGGGTGGGTCATTGGTCTAATCCGGGGTGGGTGGGTCATTGGTCTATTCCGGGGGGGGGGGGACACGGACCTGCTCCGCATGGGTCAGTAGGCCTGTTGCAGTGTTCCTTCTTTCTTATGTTCTTATGTTCTTAAGTTCTTAAGTTCTTATTTCCAAGGTACAGGGGGCTGGGCTTATGCAATACAGGGATATCTATCTTGAATCGCGCAGCGACCGACCTGAATCTAGTTAGTCTCGCTGGTAAGTGGCAAAACCGCACGAGTCCTTCAGCGCTTGAGATACAGGCGGTAGCTCAGGAGACTGTCAATTCCCTTGACTAAGAACCTCCCAACAGCGTTTAATTCCCTCCAGGAAGGACCAACAGGTGGATTAGTATCGAGGGGATTTATTTCATTACCTTGGCTGGTGCTCGCCAGGATAAACACAGGATTAACTTCTAACATCTGGCCCCGGCTCCAGCTGGCCCTGGCTCCAGCTGTCCCCCGGCTCAAGCTTGCCCTGGCTCAAGCTGGCCCCGGCTCAAGCTGGCCCAGGCTACAACTGGCCCAGGCTCCAGCTGGCATAGACTCCAGCTGGCACAGGTTCCAGATGGCCCAGGATCCTGCTCCCCCAGGCTCCAGCTCCCCCAGGCTCCAGCTCCCCCAGGCTCCTGTTCCCCCAGGCTCCAACTAGCCCAGGCTCCAGCTAGCCCAGGTTCCAGCTAGCCCAGGCTCCTGTTCCCCCAGGCTCCAGCTAGCATAGGCTCCTATTCGCCCAGGCTCCAGCTGGCAAGTAAAATCTGCCGGAGTTTTCCCTTACTTTTTCCCCGCCGCTGAGCTTAATATCGGGGAAAATTCGGGAAGGAAACGGGTTCATTTCCCTGAGCTCCTGGTGTGGCAAGGAAATATTAAGTTGAGTAACTTAGAGTTTTAATGGCAAGCACAACAGTTGTTGTTGTTGCTGCTGCTGCTGCTGTGTTGCTGTTGCTGCTGTGCTGCTACTGCTGTGTTGATACCGCCGTGTTGCTACTGCTGTGTTGCTACTGCTGTACTGCTGCTGCTGAGTTACTACTGAGGTGCTACTACTGCTGTGTTGCACTGCCGTGTTGCTACTGCTGTGTTGCTACTGCTGTACTGCTGCTGCTGAGTTACTACTGCTGAGTTACTACTGCTGTGCTACTACTGTTGTGTTGCTACTGCCGTGTTGCTACTGCTGTGTTGCTACTGCTGTACTGCTGCTGCTGAGTTAATACTGCTGTGTTGCTAGTGCTGTGTTGCTAGTGCTGTGTTGCTACTGCTGAGTTACTACTGCTGTGTTGCTAGTGCTGTGTTGCTACTGCTGTGTTGCTACTGCTGTACTGCTTCTGCTGAGTTAATACTGCTGTGTTGCTAGTGCTGTGTTGCTAGTGCTGTGTTGCTACTGCTGAGTTACTACTGCTGTGTTGCTAGTGCTGTGTTGCTACTGCTGTGTTGCTACTGCTGTACGGCTGCTGCTGAGTTACTACTGCTGTGTTGATACTGCTGTATTGCTACTGCTGTGTTGCTACTGCTGTATTGCTACTGCTGTGTTGCTACTGCTGTACTGCTGCTGCTGAGTTACTACTGCTGTGTTGCTAGTGCTGTGTTGCTACTGATGTATTGCTACTGCTGTGTTGCTACTGCCGTGTTGCTACTGAAATGTTCCTACTGCTGTTACCTGGAGGTTACCTGGAGGTTATTCCGGGGATCAACGCCCCCGCGGCCCGGTCCATGACCAGGCCTCCCGATGGATCAGGGCCTGATCAACTAGGCTGTTACTGCTGGCCGCACGCAGTACGAGCCACAGCCCGGCTGATCCGGCACTGACTTTAGGTATCTGTCCAGCTCTCTCTTGAAGGCAGCCAGGGGTTGTTGCTACTGTTGTGCTACTACTGCTGTGTTGCTACTGCTGTGTTGCTACTGATGTGTTGCTACTGCTGTGTTGCTACTGCTGTGTTGCTACTGATGTGTTGCTACTGATGTGTTGCTACTGCTGTGTTGCTACTGCTGTGTTGCTACTGATGTGTTGCTACTGCTGTGCTGCTACTGCTGTGTTGCTACTGCTGTGTTGCTACTGATGTGTTGCTACTGCTGTGCTGCTACTGCTGTGCTGCTACTGCTGTGTTGCTACTGCTGTGTTGCTACTGATGTGTTGCTACTGCTGTGCTGCTACTGCTGTGTTGCTACTGCTGTGTTTCTACTGCTGTGCTGCTACTGCTGTGCTGCTACTGCTGTGTTGCTACTGCTGTGTTGCTACTGATGTGTTGCTACTGCTGTGTTGCTACTGATGTGTTGCTACTGCAGTGTTGCTACTGCTGTACTGCTGCTGTTGTGTTACAACTGCTGTGTTTCTACTGCTGTGCTGCTACTGCTGTGCTGCTACTGCTGTGTTGCTACTGCTGTGTTGCTTCTATTGTACTGCTACTGCCGTGTTGCTACTTCTGTGTTGCTACTGCTGTGTTGCTTCTTCTGTGTTGCTTATGCGGTACCACTTCTGCTGTGTTGCTTCTGCTGGGTTGCTTCTGTTGCACTGCCACTGCTGTGTTGCTACTGCTCTGTTGCTACTGCTGTGTTGCTTCTGCTGTGCTGCTACTGCTGTGTTGCTTCTGCTGTGCTGCTACTGTTGTGCTGTTATTGCTGTGTTGCTTCTGCTGTGCTGCTACTGCTGCTTTACTTCTGCTGTGCTGCTAATGCTGTGTTGCTACTGCTGCTACTGTTGCTGGTGCTTCTGCTGTTGGTGCTGGTGCTGCTTGTGCTGGTGCTACTGCTGTTAGTGCTGCTGCTGCTGGTGCTACTTCTGCTGTTAGTGATGGTGCTACTGCTGTCAGTGGTACTCATGCTGGTGCTACTGCTGCAGGTGCTACTGCTGTCAGTACTGCTGCTGCTGGTGCTACTATTGCTGTTGGTACTGGTGCTACTGCTGTTGGTGTTATTACTGCTGTTGGTGTTTTTGCTACTGCTGCTGCTACTGCTGTTGGTTTTAGTGCTACTGCTGCTAGCGCTGGTGCTACGACAGCTACCACTGTTGCTGGTGCTACTGCTGCTAGCGCTGGTGCTACCACAGCTACCACTGTTGCTGGTGCTATTGCTGCTAGTGCTGGTGCTACCACAGCTACAACTGTTGCTGGTGCTATTGCTGCTAGTGCTGGTGCTACTGCTGCTAGTGCTGGTGCTACTGCTGCTAGTGCTGGTGCTACTGCTGCTAGTGCTGGTGCTACTGCTGCTGGTGCTACTACTGCTGTTGGTGTTGGTGTTGCTGCTGTTGGTGTTGATGCTACTGATGTTGGTGTTGGTGCTACTGCTGTTGGTGTTGGTAATACTGCTGTTGGTGTTGATGCTACTGCTGTTGGTGTTGATGCTACCGCTGTTGGTGTTGGTGCTACTGCTGTTGGTGTTGGTAATACTGCTGTTCGTGTTGATGCTACTGCTGTTGGTGTTGGTGCTACTGCTGTTGGTTTTGGTGCTACTGCTGCTAGCGCTGGTGCTACCACAGCTACAACTGTTGCTGGTGCTATTGCTGCTAGTGCTGGTGCTTCTGCTGCTAGTGCTGGTGCTTCTGCTGCTAGTGCTGGTGCTTCTGCTGCTAGTGCTGGTGCTTCTGCTGCTAGTGCTGGTGCTTCTGCTGCTAGTGCTGGTGCTTCTGCTGCTAGTGCTGGTGCTTCTGCTGCTAGTGCTGGTGCTACTGCTGCTGGTGCTGGTGCTACTGCTGCTAGTGCTGGTGCTACTGCTGCTAGTGCTGGTGCTACTGCTGCTGTTGGTGTTGATACTACTGCTGTTGGTGTTGATACTACTGCTGTTGGTGTTGATACTACTGCTGTTGGTGTTGATGCTACTGCTGTTGGTGTTGATACTACTGCTGTTGGTGTTGATGCTACTGCTGTTTGTGTTGATACTACTGTTGTTGGTGTTGGTGCTACTGCTGTTGGTGTTGATACTACTGCTCTTGGTGTTGGTGCTACTGCTGTTGGTGTTGATACTACTGCTGTTAGTGTTGGTGCTACTGCTGTTGGTGTAGGTGCTACTGCTGTTGGTGTTGATACTACTGTTGTTGGTGTTGGTACTACTGCTGTTGGTGTTGGGGCTACTGCTGTTGGTGTTGATACTACTGCTGTTGGTGTTGGTGCTACTGCTGTTGTTGTTGATACTACTGCTGTTGGTGTTGGTGCTACTGCTGTTGGTGTTGGTGCTACTGCTGTTGGTGTTGGTGCTACTGCTGTTGTTGTTGATACTACTGCTGTTGGTGTTGGTGCTACTGCTGTTGGTGTAGGTGCTACTGCTGTTGGTGTTGATACTACTGTTGTTGGTGTTGGTACTACTGCTGTTGGTGTTGGGGCTACTGCTGTTGGTGTTGGTGCTACTGCTGTTGGTGTTGATGCTACTACTGTTGGTGTTGGCACTAATGCTGTTGGTGTTGGTGCTACTGCTGTTGGTGTTGGTGCTACTGCTGTTGGTGTTGATGCTACTGCTGTTGGTGTTGGTGCTACTGCTGTTGGTGTTGGTGCTACTGCTGTTGGTGTTGGTGCTACTGCTGTTGGTGTTGGTGCTACTGCTGTTGGTGTAGGTGCTACTGCTGTTGTTGTTGGTACTACTGCTGTTGGTGTTGGGGCTACTGCTGTTGGTGTTGGTAATACTGCTGTTGGTGTTGATACTACTGTTGTTGGTGTTGGTACTACTGTTGTTGGTGTTGGTGCTACTGCTGTTGGTGTTGATGCTACTACTGTTGGTGTTGGCACTAATGCTGTTGGTGTTGGTGCTACTGCTGTTGGTGTTGGTGCTACTGCTGTTGTTGTTGGTACTAATGCTGTTGGTGTTGGTGCTACTGCTGTTGGTGTTGATACTACTGCTGTTGGTGTTGGTACTAATGCTGTTGGTGTTGGTGCTACTGCTGTTGGTGTTGGTGCTACTGCTGTTGGTGTTGGTGCTACTGCTGTTGGTGTTCGTGCTTCTGCTGTTAGTGCTGATACTACTGCTGTTGGTGTTGGTGGTACTGCTGTTGGTGTTGGTGCTACTGCTGTTGGTGTTCGTGCTTCTGCTGTTAGTGCTGATACTACTGCTGTTGGTGTTGGTGGTACTGCTGTTGGTGTTGATACTACTGCTGTTGGTCTTGGTACTAATGCTGTTGGTGATGGTGCTACTGCTGTTGGTGTTGGTGCTACTGCTGTTAGTGTTGGTGCTACTGCTGTTAGTGTTGATACTACTGCTGTTGGTGTTGGTGCTACTGCTCTTGGTGTTGGTGCTGCTGCTGTTGGTGCTGGTGCTACTGCTGTTAGTGTTGATACTACTGCTGTTGGTGTTGGTGCTACTGCTGTTGGTGTTGGTGCTGCTGCTGTTGGTGTTGGTGCTACTGCTGTTAGTGGTGATACTACTGCTGTTGGTGTTGGTGCTACTGCTGTTGGTGTTGGTGCTACTACTGTTGGTGTAGGTGCTACTGCTGTTGTTGTTGATACTACTGCTGTTAGTGTTAATACTACTGCTGTTGGTGTTGGTGCTACTGCTGTTTGTGTTGGTGCTACTGCTGTTGGTGTTGATACTACTGCTGTTGGTGTTGATACAACTGCTGTTGGTGCTACTGCTGTTGTTGTTGGTGCTGTTGCTGTTGGTGTTGATACAACTGCTGTTGGTGCTACTGCTGTTGGTGGTGATACTACTGCTGTTGGTGTTGGGGCTATTGCTGTTTGTGTTGATACTGCTGCTGTTGGTGCTACTGCTGTTGGTGTTGGTGCTACTGCTGTTGATGTTGGTGCTATTGCTGTTGGTGCTGATACTACTGCTGTTGGTGTTGGTGCTATTGATGTTGGTGTTGATACTGCTGCTGTTGGTGCTGCTGCTCTTGGTGTTGTGCTACTGCTGTTGATGGTGGTGCTATTGCTGTTGGTGTTGATACTACTGCTGTTGATATTGATGCTATTTATGTTGGTGTTGATACTGCTGCTGTTGGTGCTACTGCTGTTGGTGTTGGTGCTACTGCTGTTGATGTTGTGCTACTGCTGTTGGTGTTGTGCAACTGCTGTTGGTGTTGATACTACTGCTGTTGTTGTTGATACTACTGCTGTTGGTGTTGGTGCTACTGCTGTTGGTGCTATTACTGCTGTTGGTGTTGATACTAACGATGTTGGTGTTGGTGCTACTGCTGTTGGTGTTGGTGCTACTGCTGTTGGTGCTATTACTGCTGTTGGTGTTGATACTACTGCTGTTGGTGTTGATACTACTGCTGTTGGTGTTGATACTACTGCTGTTGGTGTTGGTGCTGCTGATGTTGGTGTTTATACTACTGCTGTTGGTGTTGGTGATACTGCTGTTAGTGTTGGTGCTGATGCTGTTGGTGTTGATACTACTGCTGTTGGTGTTGATACTACTGCTGTTGGTGTTGATACTACTGCTGTTGGTGTTGGTTCTACTACTGTTGGTGCTATTACTGTTGTTGGTGTTGATACTACTGCTGTTGGTGTTGGTGCGACTACTGTTGGTGCTATTACTGCTGTTGGTGTTGATACTACTGTTGTTGGTGTTGGTACTACTGATGTTGGTGTTGGTGCTACTGATGTTGGTCTTGGTGCTACTGCTGTTGGTGTTGGTGCTACTGCTGTTGGTGTTGGTGCTACTGCTGTTGGTGTTGGTGCTACTGCTGTTGGCGTTGGTGCTACTGATGTTGGTGTTGGTGCTACTGATGATGGTGTTGATGCTGCTGCTGTTGGTGTTGGTGCTACTGCTGTTGGTGCTACTGCTGTTGGCGTTGGTGCTACTGATGTTGGTGTTGGTGCTACTGATGATGGTGTTGGTGCTACTGCTGTTGGTGTTGGTGCTACTGATATTGGTGTTGGTGCTACTGCTGTTGGTGTTGGTGCTACTGCTGTTGGTGTTGGTGCTACTGATGTTGGTGTTGGTGCTACTGCTGTTGGTGTTGGTGCTACTTCTGTTGGTGTTGGTGCTGCTACTGTTGGTGTTGGTGCTGCTGTTGTTGGTGTTGGTGCTACTGAGGCTGGTGTTGATACTACTGCTGTTGGTGTTGGTGCTACTGCTGTTGGTGTTGGTGCTACTGATGTTGGTGTTGGTGCTACTGATGTTGGTGTTGGTGCTACTGCTGTTGGTGCTACTGGTGCTACTACTGACTGTACTATTGATGTTGGTGTTGGTGCTACTGCTGTTGGTGTTGGTGCTACTGATGTTGGTGTTGGTGCTACTGATGTTGGTGTTGGTGCTACTGCTGTTGGTGCTACTGCTGTTGGTGTTGGTGCTGCTGTTGTTGGTGTTGATACTACTGATGTTGGTGTTGGTGCTACTGCTGTTGGCGTTGGTGCTACTGCTGTTGGTATTGGTGCTGCTGTTGTTGGTGTTGGTGCTACTGAGGCTGGTGTTGATACTACTGCTGTTGGTGTTGGTGCTGCTGCTGTTGGTGTTGGTGCTACTGATGTTGGTGTTGGTGCTACTGATGTTGGTGTTGGTGCTACTGCTCTTGGTGTTGGTGCTGCTGCTGTTGGTGTTGGTGCTACTGCTGTTGGTGTTGATGCTGCTGCTGTTGGTGATGATACTACTGCTGTTGGTGTTGCTGCTACTGCTGTTGGTGCTGCTGCTGCTGCTGCTGTTGCTGTTGGTGTTGGTGTTGCTGCTGCTGCTGTTGGTGTTGGTGCTGCTGCTGCTCTTGGTGTAGGTGCTGCTGCTGTTGGTGTTGGTGTTACTGCTGTTGGTGTTGGTGCTGCTGATGTTGGTGTTGGTGCTACTGCTGTTGGTGTTGATGCTGCTGCTGTTGGTGTTGATACTACTGCTGTTGTAGTTGCTGCTACTGCTGTTGGTGTTGCTGCTGCTGCTGTTGGTGTTGGTGCTGCTGCTGTTGGTGTAGGTGCTACTGCTATTGGTGTTGGTGCTACTGCTGTTGGTGTTGGTGCTGCTGCTGTTGGTGCTGGTGCCACTGCTGTTGGTGTTGGTGCTACTGCTGTTGGTGGTACTGCTGTTGGTGTTGGTGCTACTGCTGTTGGTGTTGGTGCTACTGCTGTTGGTGGTACTGCTGTTGGTGTTGATACTACTGCTGTTGGTGTTGGTGCTACTGCTGTTGGTGTTGGTGCTACTGCTGTTGGTGTTGGTGTTACTGCTGTTGGTGGTACTGCTGTTGGTGTTGATACTACTGCTGTTGGTGTTGGTGCTACTGCTGTTGGTGTTGGTGCTACTGCTGTTGGTGTTGGTGCTACTGTTGTTGTTGTTGGTGCTACTGCTGTTGGTGGTACTGCTGTTGGTGTTGATACTACTGCTGTTTCTGTTGGTGCTACTGCTGTTGGTGTTGGTGCTACTGCTGTTGGTGTTGGTGCTACTGCTGTTGGTGGTACTGCTGTTGGTGTTGATACTACTGCTGTTGGTGTTGGTGCTACTGCTGTTGGTGTTGGTGCTACTGCTGTTGGTGTTGGTGCTACTGCTGTTGGTGTTGGTGCTACTGCTGTTAGTGTTGGTGCTACTGCTGTTGGTGTTGATGCTGCTGCTGTTGGTGTTGGTGCTACTGCTGTTGGTGTTGAAACTACTGCTGTTGGTGTTGATGCTGCTGCTGCTACACCTTCAAGTATCTGTTTCTCGTGTCTCACACAGCCTGTTCATATCTGCTTTTTCAGTCTTCTGAGTGTTTTATATGTTATTATCATGTCTCTTCGGGTTCTTCTGTCCTCCAATGTTGTAAGATTCAATTTCGTTAATCACACCTTGTAAGTCTTATCTAGCAGTTGTGCAACATGCCTCGTTGCACACTTCTGCACTCTCTTTCTCTTAACATGTCTTAATGTCTTTTCAGGTGTATGTTCCACACTGTTGCTTCGTATTCAAGGATGGGCTTGGCTTACATTATATTAAGGACCTGGATGACTCTGTGTTGAGATTTTTCATTTGATGAATGCCTCTGGCAATATGCTGAGCACTGGGCTCACCACTAGGCTTGTCTTTCTTTAAGGTCTGCAGCCTCTTTCTCCCAGTTTATTTTCTCGTGTCCACTCTTAAACCCTTCTCCAATCTTTTTAACTTTGCTTTACAAAATTTGCCCACATTCATTAATAGCCTTACCCTGTCCTCAAATGCCAGACATAGTAATACTGGAAGGTCTATAACAAGCATCAGTGAATCAGATTTCTAAATGAGCATGATATGGGTAGAACTGTGAACACTGTTAAGCCTACTCATATGTGTAGCAGCCTATTATGACCTGTGCCTAGAATTTAATGTGTCGTGTACGATGCATGACTGTTATAGTTGATGATCTTTCTGAATACTTCCCACGATTCATAAGAACATAAGAACATAAGAAAGGAGGAACACTGCAGGAGGCCTGCTGGCCCATACTAGGCAGGTCCTTTACAATTCATCCCACTAACAAAACATTTGCCCAACCCAATTTTCAATGCCACCCAAGAAATAAGCTCTGATGTGAAAGTCCCACTCAAATCCAACCCCTCCCACTCATGTACTTATCCAACCTAGATTTGAAACTACCCAAAGTCCCAGCCTCAATAACCCAACTAGGTAGACTGTTCCACTCATCAACTACCCTATTTCCAAACTAATACTTTCCTATGTCCTTTCTATATCTAAACTTATCTAATTTAAATCCATTACTGCGGGTTCTCTCCTGGAGAGATATCCTCAAGACCTTATTAATATCCCCTTTATTAATACCTATCTTCCACTTATACACTTCGATCAGGTCTCCCCTCATTCTTCGTCTAACAAGTGAATGTAACTTAAGAGTCTTCAATCTTTCTTCATAAGGAAGATTTCTAATGCTATGTATTAATTTAGTCATCCTACGCTGAATGTTTTCTAACGAATTTATGTCCATTTTGTAATACGGAGACCAGAACTGAGCTGCATAATCTAGGTGAGGCCTTACTAATGATGTATAAAGCTGCAATATGACCTCTGGACTTCTGTTGCTTACACTTCTTGATATAAATCCCAGTAATCTATTTGCCTTATTACGTACGCTTAGGCATTGCTGTCTTGGTTTAAGGTTGCTGCTCACCATAACCCCCAAGTCCTTTTCGCAATCTGTATGGCTAAGTTCTACACCATTTAACTTATAAGTACTAGGGTTATGGGCACTCCCAAGCTTCAGAACCTTGCATTTATCTACATTGAGCTGCATCTGCCACTTTTCTGACCAAGAATAGAGTTTGTTTAAATCCTCCTGAAGTTCCATAACTTCTACGTTTGAATCAATTATCCTACCTATCTTTGTGTCATCGGCGAATTTGCTCATATCACTAGTAATTCCCTCATCAAGATCATTGGTATATATTATAAACAACAACGGGCCCAAGACTGATCCCTGTGGAACGCCACTTGTTACAGATCCCCACTCGGATTTAACCCCATTTATGGACACTCTCTGCTTCCTGTCAGTGAGCCATGACTCGATCCACGAGAGCACTTTTCCCCCAATGCCATGAGCTGCCACTTTCTTTAACAGTCTATGGTGCGGAACTCTATCAAAAGCCTTACTAAAATCTAAGTAAATAATATCAAATTCTTTATTGTGGTCAACAGCATCAAAAGCTTTACTGAAGAAAGTTAATAAATTAGTTAGACAAGACCGGCCTCTTGTGAATCCATGCTGATTCCATGCTGATTCACAATTGTTAATCTTGAACAAATCTCCAGCAATCAAGGAGCTAAATACAGAAGGAGAAAACTCATCGTTAACCTGGAAAGCAGATAATTTCGTTAACTACCCGCATCATTGGTATAAGAATTACGAGCCCATTGGCACACATGAATTTAATGATGATTCAGTGACCACCACTGAGAACTTGGTCACAGATCAAAGGGATAGAAAAAGGGGACAAAAATCTTCCATCATAAGTGACAACAAACACCATCATAAGTATTATAATGATCCACAACTACGCAGTTTAATTAATACAAGTAGCTAGAAGGACTGGTAGTGTATCATGAATGCTGAACCCAAGACTTAGAACTTTCCAAGCTGCACTAACAAATACAAGGAATAGAAAACAAAAATTTAAGTAACAGGAATGGGAACAATTTGTTAGTGGATTAAATTGATCTGTTCCTTTATGTTTGGCTTGGAAAGATATAAATAAAATAACTAAGAAAAAGACTGGTAATGGTGCCCATCCTTTTCCTCTTGAAAAAGCAAATGACCTCATAAATAGCTGTTCCACAATATCCTGGCATGAAAATTTCCCATCCGATATTAAAAGCAAACTAGAGAGTGCTTCTGAAGGAAGGTTGAAATTGTTAAATTTTATGATCCAAAATATTAATGAGAGTGATTGCCTCTTCATCGAGTATGAATTAAATAATGCATTAACAAAAGATTGATCACCTGCTCCTGGAGAGGATGGTACAACTTATGACATCCTCAGAACTCTAAGACAGGTCCCTGATAATCCTTTATTTGCACTGTATAATCTCAGCTACATCGAGGGAGTTCGTCCTACCTCCTGGACCATTAGCCTCATTCTGCCCATTCCTAAGCCACAACAGCCAGATACATTTAAGCCGATCTCCTTAACTTTGCCTTGTGAAACAGTTGAAAGAATAATACTTAGCAGACTAGACAACAGAATCAGTCACAAACTCTCACCTCATCTCTATGGTATTTAATGAAAGGATGAAAGTGAGCAAATTTGTGTTGGCATCTTTCTCTCTATACACTCTTCTACTAATTTTGCCACATTTGTTGATA
This sequence comes from Cherax quadricarinatus, assembly GCF_038502225.1. Lineage (NCBI taxonomy): Eukaryota > Metazoa > Arthropoda > Malacostraca > Decapoda > Parastacidae > Cherax > Cherax quadricarinatus. The sequence continues at coordinate 36,246,709 of NC_091305.1, forward strand.
AAAAATCTGTATATGTATCACAAATAGAATAGTTATACTACACAGTACAACGTACACAGTTGGATAATAGATTATTTGTCACATAGAGTATTCTCTGTCCTGTACAAGGGTTTTAAAAGCGAGTCTAAAGAAATGTCCCTAGTTACACAACAGGAAGGAATTCTTAGTCTCTTGCTATTTAATGTTCTGATTAATGCTCTCTGCTAAATGGTCTACCTATCTCACTTAAACATATAATTATAAGCTATGCTGATGACATCATGATCCATACAACAGGGCATAAGAAAATGAGTACCATTCTTAATGAAGGTCAAGCAATTTGTAATCGATTAGGTCTCATGATATCTTCCTCTAAAACAAAGATATTGACAAGCAAACAACATCCCCCACCCATCTGTTTGAAGGGTGAAAACATTAGCTACGTTAAATCATACAGATACCTTGGTGTAGAGTAGACGCACCCTACAATAAATCCATCATACCACAATTAAGTAAGAAATGCAAAAAGAGGTTAAATACTATCACAGCTGTTGCTGGCTACGACCTCAAGTATGGTGCTAATGTTGCTGGCTACGACCTCAAGTATGGTGCTAATGTTGCTGGCTACGACCTCAAGTATGGTGCTAATGTTGCTGGCTACGACCTCAAGTATGGTGTTAATGTTACTGGCTACGACCTCAAGTATGGTGCTAATGTTGCTGGCTACGACCTCAAGTATGGTGCTAATGTTGCTGGCTACGACCTGAAGTATGGTGCTAATGTTGCTGGCTACGACCTCAAGTATGGTGCTAATGTTGCTGGCAACGACCTCAAGTATGGTGCTAATGTTGCTGGCTACGACCTCAAGTATGTTGCTAATGCTGCTGGCTACGACCTCAAGTATGGTGCTAATATTGATGGCTACGACCTCAACTATAGTGCTAATGTTGCTGGCTACGACCTCAAGTATGGTGCTAATGTTGCTGGCTACGACATCAAGTATGGTGCTAATGTTGCTGGCTACGACCTCAAGTATGGTGTTAATGTTACTGGCTACGACCTCAAGTATGGTGCTAATGTTGCTGGCTACGACCTCAAGTATGGTGCTAATGTTGCTGGCTACGACCTCAAGTATGGTGCTAATGTTGCTGGCTACGACCTCAAGTATGGTGCTAATGTTGCTGGTAACGACCTCAAGTATGGTGCTAATATTGATGGCTACGACCTCAACTATAGTGCTAATGTTGCTGGCTACGACCTCAAGTATGGTGCTAATGTTGCTGGCTACGACCTCAAGTATGGTGCTAATGTTGCTGGCTACGACCTCAAGTATGGCGCTAATGTTGCTGGCTACGACCTCAACTATAGTGCTAATGTTGCTGGCTACGACCTCAACTATGGTGCTAATGTTGCTGGCTACGACCTCAAGTATGGTGCTAATGTTGCTGGCTACGACCTCAAGTATGGTGCTAATGTTGCTGGCTACGACCTCAACTATAGTGCTAATGTTGCTGGCTACGACCTCAAGTATGGTGCTAATGTTGGTGGCTACGACCTCAAGTATGGTGCTAATGTTGCTGGCTACGACCTCAAGTATGGTGCTAATGTTGCTGGCTACGACCTCAAGTATGGTGCTAATGTTGCTGGCTACGACCTCAAGTATGGTGCTAATGTTGCTGGCTACGACCTCAAGTATGGTGCTAATGTTGCTGGCTACGACCTCAAGTATGGTGCTAATGCTGGCTACGACCTCAAGTATGGTGCTAATGTTGCTGGCTACGACCTCAAGTATGGTGCTAATGTTGCTGGCTACGACCTCAAGTATGGTGCTAATGTTGCTGGCTACGACCTCAACTATAGTGCTAATGTTGCTGGATACGACCTCAACTATGGTGCTAATGTTGCTGGCTACGACCTCAAGTATGGTGCTAATGTTGCTGGATACGACCTCAAGTATGGTGCTAATGTTGCTGGCTACGACCTCAACTATAGTGCTAATGTTGCTGGCTACGACCTCAAGTATGGTGCTAATGTTGCTGGCTACGACCTCAAGTATGGTGCTAATGTTGGTGGCTACGACCTCAAGTATGGTGCTAATGTTGCTGGCTACGACCTCAAGTATGGTGCTAATGTTACTGGCTACGACCTCAAGTATGGTGCTAATGTTGCTGGCTACGACCTCAAGTATGGTGTTAATGTTGCTGGCTACGACCTCAAGTATGGTGCTAATGTTGCTGGCTACGACCTCAAGTATGGTGCTAATGTTGCTGGCTACGACCTCAAGTATGGTGCTAATGTTGCTGGCTACGACCTCAAGTATGGTGCTAATGTTGCTGGCTACGACCTCAAGTATGGTGCTAATGTTGCTGGCTACGACCTCAAGTATGGTGCTAATGTTGCTGGCTACGACCTCAAGTATGGTGCTAATGTTGCTGGCTACGACCTCAAGTATGGTGCTAATGTTGCTGGCTACGACCTCAAGTATGGTGCTAATGTTGCTGGCTACGACCTCAACTATAGTGCTAATGTTGCTGGATACGACCTCAACTATGGTGCTAATGTTGCTGGCTACGACCTCAAGTATGGTGCTAATGTTGCTGGCTACGACCTCAAGTATGGTGCTAATGTTGCTGGCTACGACCTCAACTATAGTGCTAATGTTGCTGGCTACGACCTCAAGTATGGTGCTAATGTTGGTGGCTACGACCTCAAGTATGGTGCTAATGTTGCTGGCTACGACCTCAAGTATGGTGCTAATGTTGCTGGCTACGACCTCAAGTATGGTGCTAATGTTGCTGGCTACGACCTCAAGTATGGTGCTAATGTTGCTGGCTACGACCTCAAGTATGGTGCTAATGTTGCTGGCTACGACCTCAAGTATGGTGCTAATGCTGGCTACGACCTCAAGTATGGTGCTAATGTTGCTGGCTACGACCTCAAGTATGGTGCTAATGTTGCTGGCTACGACCTCAAGTATGGTGCTAATGTTGCTGGCTACGACCTCAACTATAGTGCTAATGTTGCTGGTTACGACCTCAACTATGGTGCTAATGTTGCTGGCTACGACCTCAAGTATGGTGCTAATGTTGCTGGATACGACCTCAAGTATGGTGCTAATGTTGCTGGCTACGACCTCAACTATAGTGCTAATGTTGCTGGCTACGACCTCATGTATGGTGCTAATGTTGCTGGCTACGACCTCAAGTATGGTGCTAATGTTGGTGGCTACGACCTCAAGTATGGTGCTAATGTTGCTGGCTACGACCTCAAGTATGGTGCTAATGTTACTGGCTACGACCTCAAGTATGGTGCTAATGTTGCTGGCTACGACCTCAAGTATGGTGTTAATGTTGCTGGCTACGACCTCAAGTATGGTGCTAATGTTGCTGGCTACGACCTCAAGTATGGTGCTAATGTTGCTGGCTACGACCTCAAGTATGGTGCTAATGTTGCTGGCTACGACCTCAAGTATGGTGCTAATGTTGCTGGCTACGACCTCAAGTATGGTGCTAATGTTGCTGGCTACGACCTCAAGTATGGTGCTAATGTTGCTGGCTACGACCTCAAGTATGGTGCTAATGTTGCTGGCTACGATCTCAACTATAGTGCTAATGTTGTTGGTTACGACCTCAACTATGGTGCTAATGTTGCTGGCTACGACCTCAAGTATGGTGCTAATGTTGCTGGCTACGACCTCAAGTATGGTGCTAATGTTGCTGGCTACGACCTCAAGTATGGTGCTAATGTTGCTGGCTACGACCTCAAGTATGGTGCTAATGTTGCTGGCTACGACCTCAAGTATGGTGCTAATGTTGGTGGCTACGACCTCAAATATGGTGCTAATGTTGCTGGCTACGACCTCAAATATGGTGCTAATGTTGCTGGCTACGACCTCAAGTATGGTGCTAATGTTACTGGCTACGACCTCAAGTATGGTGCTAATGTTGCTGGCTACGACCTCAAGTATGGTGCTAATGTTGCTGGCTACGACCTCAAGTATGGTGCTAATGTTGCTGGCTACGACCTCAAGTATGGTGCTAATGTTGCTGGCTACGACCTCAAGTATGGTGTTAATGTTACTGGCTACGACCTCAAGTATGGTGCTAATGTTGCTGGCTACGACCTCAAGTATGATGCTAATGTTGCTGGCAACGACCTCAAGTATGGTGCTAATGTTGCTGGCTACGACCTCAAGTATGGTGCTAATGTTGCTGGCTACGACCTCAAGTATGGTGCTAATGTTGCTGGTAACGACCTCAAGTATGGTGCTAATGTTGCTGGCTACGACCTCAAGTATGGTGCTAATGTTGCTGGCTACGACCTCAAGTATGGTGCTAATGTTGCTGGCTACGACCTCAAGTATGGTGCTAATGTTGCTGGCTACGACCTCAAGTATGGTGCTAATGTTGCTGGCTACGACCTCAAGTATGGTGCTAATGTTGCTGGCTACGACCTCAAGTATGGTGCTAATGTTGCTGGTAACGACCTCAAGTATGGTGCTAATGTTGCTGGCTACGACCTCAAGTATGGTGCTAATGTTGCTGGCTACGACCTCAAGTATGGTGCTAATGTTGCTGGCTACGACCTCAAGTATGGTGCTAATGTTGCTGGCTACGACCTCAAGTATGGTGCTAATGTTGCTGGCTACGACCATAACCATGGTACTAATGTGAGAATAGTGAGAATAATGTACATAGTCTTTATTAGGTCTTCAATTGATTATGCTGCGCCAATGTTAATATTAGCTAAGGAAAATTTTCTCCGGCCCTTGTAACTAATGAAAAAATGAAGCTCTCAGAATTATTTTTTCCCTCCTAAATACACCAAGGTTCTTTAATATTTATCATTGAGATTACTTGAAATTAAAATGTTAAGAAATATGTCAGGTACTGTTTTCACTAATCTTACTAAATGTCTAGAGGTAAATACACATAGATCTAAATGGGTTATCAAAACATGCAATTATATTAACTTGGACGAACTGTATCACTGTAGACAACAAGAGCATTTCACTCCTGCATGGAAGTTTGGAATTTGTGTTCATTTAATATCACATACCTGCAAGTATCTCCCAAGAAGCTCATCACCAGTAATCCCTTCCGTATGTCACTTGCAAAGATTTTGCCACGGAAGTGTCTAGTTTATTATGCACCCAGTATGCATTCTGTGGACGGCAGCTCGAGAGCATATGGATACACAAAAGGCCTAGGATACTGTCTATCTCTAAATTCGTCACTAAGAGGACAATTAAGCACACAGTGATTAAGATAGTGACCATACGGCTGGCCACATACTTTGCACTTGGTTTGATCATCATCTGTGTGTCTCCCAAACTACCAGAAGTACTTGTAACCAAGTCCAAGACTGATCACTACAACATCAGTCAGTCTGTTCACATTGCAAGTTGATCCACAATCGTACTTAACTACGTTCATGTTATCATAGTGGGTTATAGACGTACTTAGGTTTCTAATTGCATTCATATAACATTCACTATCATTATTTAATTTTCTCTTAAAATTATATTCTACATCATCCTTCAGGGTACTTTTCTTGGTTAATATATCAACTTTATGATGAAGGAGTAGTCCGGTGTGTGGTGGCATCCATAACAATTGTATATTAATTTCTTTTCTCAGGATTTTTCAGCATCTGTACCTGGCTTCTCCAATGAACACGCCGTTAGAGTCATTATGTGAGTCAACAGTCTTCAGTGATGACATAGAATCAGTAATGATGATAGAGTCTAGGTCATTGTCATTAGTTAGCTTAAAGCATTAGGATGGCAAACAATTCAGTTTGCAGTGTAGAAACCCAGTTGTTAATTCTTATGCATAACTCGACAAAATTCCTATCGTTCTTAACTAAGGACGTGGCAACAAGAGCAGATGCAGCCCTGCCAGACGACTCCTGTCTAGATCAATCAGTGTATATAACTTGTGATAAATTATTACTACCAGTTAGGCGAGAAATTTCTTCTTGAGCAGTTGCCTTTACAAGTTTCAAACAAATTGTGAGGAAGACGCCAACGGCTCATGGCTTCAAACATGCCTAGGAAATGCTTCAAGAGAATGGTTGTGAAAATAGAAAGGTACAAGATTTACGCACTGTAGCCCAAACAAAATAGTCTTACCATCTTATGATCAATAGATTTGTAATAACTTAATAAAATGGAAGCAGTTGCCTGACGTATATCAAATTAGTGCAACCAAGAATATTAAAGTTGCGGATATGCAGCTTATAACTTAAGGTCAACCAACTGTTGTGTGATGTATGTTAAAAAGAACTTCCCACATTCACTCCTTGCAGTTTGTATGCAATCAATTTGCAATGATTCTCATTGGTTTCCCATCTTCAGTGTTGATAGTCAACTGCATTAGAATCTCAGGTTGCCCTCTGTACTATTCCTTTTGAGTGTATTGAAGTAGAGATCCCAGCTTATGGAATACGGGGATACCTTTCTTGGATCACCAGGGTAGAGGGAGCTGGGCTTACGGGATATAGGAATATCTTCATGTATTACACAGTGACCGAAATGTCTAGCTGAGAAGACGTTTAGCTCGGACGAGCTTCATCACTCCAGTACAGCGAGACGTAAAACAGACATTGATAGGTCAGCAAAACTGTTTGTTGCACACTCCATATATACAATTATATTTTCTCAGAGGAGCAGCTAGTTTATTATGTACCCCATGTCCATCCTGTGGACGGTAGTGGCTAGTTTATTGTGTACCCCATGTCCATCCTGTGGACGGTAGTGGCTAGTTTATTGTGTACCCATGTCCATCCTGTGGACGGTAGTGGCTAGTTTATTGTGTACCCCATGTCCATCCTGTGGACGGTAGTGGCTAGTTTATTGTGTACCCCATGTCCATCCTGTGGACGGTAGTGGCTAGTTTATTGTGTACCTCATGTCCATCCTGTGGACGGTAGTGGCTAGTTTATTGTGTACCCCATGTCCATCCTGTGGACGGTAGTGGCTAGTTTATTATGTACCCCATGTCCATCCTGTGGACGGTAGTGGCTAGTTTATTGTGTACCCCATGTCCATCCTGTGGACGGTAGTGGCTAGTTTATTGTGTACCCATGTCCATCCTGTGGACGGTAGTGGCTAGTTTATTGTGTACCCCATGTCCATCCTGTGGACGGTAGTGGCTAGTTTATTGTGTACCCCATGTCCATCCTGTGGACGGTAGTGGCTAGTTTATTGTGTACCTCATGTCCATCCTGTGGACGGTAGTGGCTAGTTTATTGTGTACCCCATGTCCATCCTGTGGACGGTAGTGGCTAGTTTATTATGTACCCCATGTCCATCCTGTGGACGGTAGTGGCTAGTTTATTGTGTACCCCATGTCCATCCTGTGGACGGTAGTGGCTAGATTATTATGTACCACATGTCAATCCTGTGGACGGTAGTGGCTAGTTTATTGTGTACCCCATGTCCATCCTGTGGACGGTAGTGGCTAGTTTATTGTGTACCCCATGTCCATCCTGTGGACGGTAGTGGCTAGTTTATTGTGTACCCCATGTCCATCCTGTGGACGGTAGAGGCTAGTTTATTGTGTACCCCATGTCCATCCTGTGGACGGTAGTGGCTAGTTTACTGTGTACCCCATGTCCATCCTGTGGACGGTAGTGGCTAGTTTATTGTGTACCCCATGTCCATCCTGTGGACGGTAGTGGCTAGTTTATTGTGTACCCCATGTCCATCCTGTGGACGGTAGTGGCTAGTTTATTGTGTACCCCATGTTCATCCTGTGGACGGTAGTGGCTAGTTTATTGTGTACCCCATGTCCATCCTGTGGACGGTAGTGGCTAGTTTATTGTGTACCCCATGTCCATCCTGTGGACGGTAGTGGCTAGTTTATTGTGTACCCCATGTCCATCCTGTGGACGGTAGTGGCTAGTTTATTGTGTACCCCATGTCCATCCTGTGGACGGTAGTGGCTAGTTTATTGCGTACCCCATGTCCATCCTGTGGACGGTAGTGGCTAGTTTATTGTGTACCTCATGTCCATCCTTTGGACTGTAGTGGCTAGTTTATTGTGTACCCCATGTCCATCCTGTGGACGGTAGTGGCTAGTTTATTGTGTACCCCATGTCCATCCTGTGGACGGTAGTGGCTAGTTTATTGTGTACCCCATGTCCATCCTGTGGACGGTAGTGGCTAGTTTATTGTGTACCCCATGTCCATCCTGTGGACGGTAGTGGCTAGTTTATTGTGTACCCCATGTCCATACTGTGGACGGTAGTGGCTAGTTTATTGTGTACCCCATGTCCATCCTGTGGACGGTAGTGGCTAGTTTATTGTGTACCCCATGTCCATCTTGTGGACGGTAGTGGCTAGTTTATTGTGTACCCCATGTCCATCCTGTGGACGGTAGTGGCTAGTTTATTGTGTACCCCATGTCCATCCTGTGGACGGTAGTGGCTAGTTTATTGTGTACCCCATGTCCATCTTGTGGACGGTAGTGGCTAGTTTATTGTGTACCCCATGTCCATCTTGTGGACGTTAGTGGCTAGTTTATTGTGTACCCCATGTCCATCCTGTGGATGGTAGTGGCTAGTTTATTGTGTACCCCATGTTCATCCTGTGGACGGTAGTGGCTAGTTTATTGTGTACCCCATGTCCATCCTGTGGACGGTAGTGGATAGTTTATTGTGTACCCCGTCCATCCTGTGGACGGTAGTGGCTAGTTTATTGTGTACCCATGTCCATCCTGTGGACGGTAGTGGCTAGTTTATTGTGTACCCCATGTCCATCCTGTGGACGGTAGCGGCTAGTTTATTGTGTACCCCATGTCCATCCTGTGGACGGTAGTGGCTAGTTTATTGTGTACCCCATGTCCATCCTGTGGACGGTAGTGGCTAGTTTATTGTGTACCCCATGTCCATCTTGTGGGCGGTAGTGGCTAGTTTATTGTGTACCCCATGTCCATCCTGTGGACGGTAGTGGCTAGTTTATTGTGTACCCCATGTACATCCTGTGGACGGTAGTGGCTAGTTTATTGTGTACCCCATGTCCATCCTGTGGACGGTAGTGGCTAGTTTATTGTGTACCCCTTGTCCATCCTGTGGACGGTAGTGGCTAGTTTATTGTGTACCCCATGTCCATCCTGTGGACGGTAGTGGCTAGTTTGTGTACACCATGTCCATCCTGTGGACGGTAGTGGCTAGTTTATTGTGTACCCCATGTCCATCCTGTGGACGGTAGTGGCTAGTTTATTGTGTACCCCATGTCCATCCTGTGGACGGTAGTGGCTAGTTTATTGTGTACCCCATGTCCATCCTGTGGACGGTAGTGGCTAGTTTATTGTGTACCCCATGTCCATCCTGTGGACGGTAGTGGCTAGTTTATTGTGTACCCCATGTCCATCCTGTGGACGGTAGTGGCTAGTTTATTGTGTACCCCATGTCCATCCTGTGGACGGTAGTGGCTAGTTTATTGTGTACCCCATGTCCATCCTGTGGACGGTAGTGGCTAGTTTATTGTGTACCCCATGTCCATCCTGTGGACGGTAGTGGCTAGTTTGTTGTGTACCCCATGTCCATCCTGTGGACGGTAGTGGCTAGTTTATTGTGTACCCCATGTCCATCCTGTGGACGGTAGTGGCTAGTTTATTGTGTACCCCATGTCCATCCTGTGGACGGTAGTGGCTAGTTTATTGTGTACCCCATGTCCATCCTGTGGACGGTAGTGGCTAGTTTATTGTGTACCCCATGTCCATCCTGTGGACGGTAGTGGCTAGTTTATTGTGTACCCATGTCCATCCTGTGGACGGTAGTGGCTAGTTTATTGTGTACCCCATGTCCATCCTGTGGACGGTAGTGGCTAGTTTATTGTGTACCCCATGTCCATCCTGTGGACGGTAGTGGCTAGTTAATTGTGTACCCCATGTCCATCCTGTGGACGGTAGTGGCTAGTTTATTGTGTACCCCATGTCCATCCTGTGGATGGTAGTGGCTAGTTTATTGTGTACCCCATGTCCATCCTGTGGACGGTAGTGGCTAGTTTATTGTGTACCCCATGTCCATCCTGTGGACGGTAGTGGCTAGTTTATTGTGTACCCCATGTCCATCCTGTGGACGGTAGTGGCTAGTTTATTGTGTACCCATGTCCATCCTGTGGACGGTAGTGGCTAGTTTATTGTGTACCCCATGTCCATCCTGTGGACGGTAGTGGCTAGTTTATTGTGTACCCCATGTCCATCCTGTGGACGGTAGTGGCTAGTTTATTGTGTACCCCATGTCCATCCTGTGGACGGTAGTGGCTAGTTTATTGTGTACCCCATGTCCATCCTGTGGATGGTAGTGGCTAGTTTATTGTGTACCCCATGTCCATCCTGTGGACGGTAGTGGCTAGTTTATTGTGTACCCCATGTCCATCCTGTGGACGGTAGTGGCTAGTTTATTGTGTACCCCATGTCCATCCTGTGGACGGTAGTGGCTAGTTTATTGTGTACCCCATGTCCATCCTGTGGACGG
>NC_091305.1:36262172-36307172 GCF_038502225.1 Cherax quadricarinatus
TTTTCCTAGACTGCAGGAAGGCCTTTGACACAGTTCCCCACAAGAGATTAGTGCAGAAGCTGGAGGATCAGGCACACATAAAAGGAAGGGCACTGCAATGGATAAGGGAATACCTGACAGGGAGGCAGCAACGAGTCATGGTACGTGAAGAGGTATCACAGTGGGCGCCTGTTACGAGCGGGGTCCCACAGGGGTCAGTTCTAGGACCAGTGCTATTTTTGATATATGTGAACGACATGATGGAAGGAATAGACTCTGAAGTGTCCCTGTTCGCAGATGACGTGAAGTTGATGAGAAGAATTAAATCGGACGAGGATGAGGCAGGACTGCAAAGAGACCTGGAGAGGCTGGACATGTGGTCCAGTAACTGGCTCCTCGAATTCAATCCAGCCAAATGCAAAGTCATGAAGATTGGGGAGGGGCAAAGAAGACCGCAGACAGAATATAGGCTAGGTGGACAAAGACTACAGACCTCACTCAGGGAGAAAGACCTTGGGGTGACCATAACACCGAGTACATCACCGGAGGCACACATCAACCAAATAACCGCTGCAGCATACGGGCGCCTGGCAAACCTGAGAATAGCGTTCCGATACCTCAATAAGGAATCGTTCAAGACACTGTACACTGTGTATGTTAGGCCCATACTGGAGTATGCAGCACCAGTCTGGAACCCACACCTGGTCAAGCACGTCAAGAAGTTAGAGAAAGTACAAAGGTTTGCAACAAGGCTAGTCCCAGAGCTCAAGGGAATGTCGTACGAGGAAAGGTTAAGGGAAATCGGACTGACGACACTGGAGGACAGAAGGGTCAGGGGAGACATGATAACGACATACAAGATACTGCGGGGAATAGACAAGGTGGACAGAGATAGGATGTTCCAGAGAGGGGACACAGGGACAAGGGGTCACAACTGGAAGCTGAAGACTCAGACGAGTCACAGGGACGTTAGGAAGTATTTCTTCAGTCATAGAGTTGTCAGCAAGTGGAATAGCCTAGCAAGTGAAGTAGTGGAGGCAGGAACCATACATAGTTTTAAGAAGAGGTATGACAAAGCTCAGGAAGCAGAGAGAGAGAGGATCCAGTAGCGATCAGTGAAGAGGCGGGGCCAGGAGCTGAGTCTCGACCCCTGCAACCACAATTAGGTGAGTACAATTAGGTGAGTACACACACACACACACACACACACACACACAGGGGTCGAGCAACACTCGCCCAAGACACAACGCAACACTACACTGGGAGACTTGTGTTGGCTGGTAGCATCAGCAGCATCACATAACAACAGAGTGCACATCCATGTGTACATCCATATGTACATCCATATACTCTCCAGTTTGATCACGATAACCTATTACATCACTCCACCTGAGATGATTGCGATAGACAGGTGCAAAGTAGAGTGTTATTGTTCTCCGAGTCACGGTGTTACATACTCTTGTGCTGGTATTTCAAGGTTGACTCCTACTGTTGTGTACACACACTCAACACCAGCGCAGTCTGGTTATGTTCTTACTATATAACAACTTGCTTTAAATACTGTTTCCTTCAAGGCAATAAGATAATAATTATAACAATAATAATAACTATAACAACAATAATTATAAATAATAATAATAATAATAATAATAATAATAATAATAATAATAATAATAATAATAATAATAATAATAATAATAATAATAATATCAAGAACATTAAGATTTACTCATCAGGTGGATGTGCATGGCTGGGTCTGCATGTCCTTCACTCATGTCACGAGTGAAAGTTACCCTCGATAATTCACACGAATAACTGTTGTATAAGTGCGCACCCAACGTCAGCGCATCACTGCAGGCGAGCGTGGGGATACCCGCGAGCGTGGGGGTACCCGCGAGCGTGGGGATACCAGCGAGCGTGGGGATACCAGCGAGCGTGGGGATACCAGCGAGCGTGGGGATACCAGACGTAAGGGTGTACGGATTTATCACGTGACTGGTGGAACACTACTGCCAGTGACTGGTAGTGCTCCACACTGACACACTGACTTGTGGAACACTACTGTCAATGACTGGTAGTGCTCCACACTGACACACTGGTTGACTGATGGAGCACTACTGTCAATGACTGGTAGTGCTCCACACTGATACACTGGTTGACTGGTGGAACACTACTGTCAATGACTGGTAGTGCGCCACACTGACACGCTGGTTTACTGGTGGAACACTGCTACCAATGACTGGTAGTGCCCCACACTGACACACTGGTTGACTGGTGGAACACTACTGTCACTGACTGGTAGTGCCCCACACTGACACACTAGTTGACTGGTTGAACACTGCTGTCAGTGATTAGTAGTGCTCCACACCGACACGCTGGTTGACTGGTGGAGCACTACTGTCATTGACTGGTAGTGTTCCACACTGACACACTGGTTGACTGGTGGAACACTACTGCCAGGGATCAGTAACCAGTCTCATCTCAAACGCTGAGATTATCTCAATAATCAGATTCAACATATGAAAATCAGGGACAAGAAAGTAGCGAGTCTTCAAGTTTCTGGTCCGTTGACTAACATACCAACTACATAATCACTCGCAGTGACTACACAATACAGCCAGCAATAACTTTAGATCATCTCATGCCTTGTATTGACTTTGATGACCTCCTCAAACCGCGTCTGAATTACAAGTGTTTCAGGTTCGGGGAGAACAGTCGTAAACAGTGTTTTAAGATAGCCATGGGCTTCCAGGCAGCTTTATTCTGGCTGAGCTCAGAAGGAGCATCTAAAAACTAAGTATGCCTTACACATCATCCCCTGGGACCTTGATCAAGGTCCCAGGAGCGAAACGTTTTCTAATAAATATGTTTGCTCAAGTGTCTTTCAAAACCATGTCAGTATTCTGTTAGTGTTTCTAAATGTTTGGATATAAACACTGGGTCTACTAAGATGAATAGTATAGGATCACCCATCCAATTTACACAGGTGGGAGAGAGGCTCGCCTTCATAGTGTACTGGAAATCCACTAACATGGACCTGCACTATGATACAGGCTCACGAAATCGTGATACCATGATTGCCAAGATATCACGGTATGGGTGAAGCTGGAGCCCATGGAAGGCAGGTCCCCAAACAGGCCAGCTGGTCCAACTAGTTTAGCGGTTAACACATTGGACTCCATGGACTCCCAAGGCTTCAAGTCCAACCCGTTCTCTGATTTATGACAGAGGATTTGCAGCCTAGAGTGTTAATGTGCTTTCAGTCGCCCCTGACCGCAGACTGACACATAGCATCATCAGTATTGACACACGACATCATTAACACAGACACACGAGCAAGCAGTATCATCAACAAGAACAAGCAACATCATCAACACGAGCAAACAGCATCATCAACACGGATAAACAGCATCATCAATACACAAACATCAACACGAATAAACAGCATCATCAACACGAGCAACCACCATCAACACGAGCAAACACCATCAACACGAACAAACAGTATAATGAACACGAAGAAACAGCATCATCAACACGAACAAACAACATCATCAACACGAGTAAACAGCATCATCAACACGAACAATCAGCATCGTCACCACGAGTAAACAGCATCTTCAACACGAACAAACAACATCATCAACACGAGCAAACAACATCATCAACATGAAAAAACAGCATCATCAACACGAGCAAATAACATCTCCAACACGAACAAACAGGATCATCAATATGAGCAAACAACATCATCAACACGAACAAACAGCATCATCAACACCAACAAACAGCATCATCAACACGAAGAAACGACATCGTTAACACAACCCCACAGGAATGATCACCCATTAGCTGCGCCATTGGTCGCGCTGGAGCCAAACATGCTAGGAGGACGAGCGCTCTTGGTAACATGACTCTCCGTCTCTTCATCTACGGTTAAGGTTTTAGTTAAGAAGAGACCAGTTAGGACTATCAAAACCAGCACAGGTGTGGATGTTATCCCGTGCTGTGGATGTGATAAGGAATATGTTGGCGAGACATCCAGAACCCAGAACCAACAGTAGAGCGAGCACAAATACGCAAACAGTAGCAGCTTATGTTAAATACACAGATCAGTAGAACAACTCATGTGAAATACATAGAAATTCAGAAGGGTTCTAGATGAGATGGAAAGATGCCAAGTTGGTGGTGAGGGAAGACTAGAAATGTAGCTATCTTGATGCTGCCTTCATCCTCAGATAGTTTTATTAGTTTAAGGTGTCAGCCAAGCTGATACTACCCTTCCACACACACTACACAGGCAGGTAAAGCTTGCTCTAGCAACTGGCACCACCAGACCTGACCCTACCTCTCTCACATGACTTTCCATTTTATACATTCACTGCTTTCTGTTCTCTGTATTGCTCTTCTGTTCTCTGTACTGCTTTTCTGTTCTCTGTATTGCTTTTTTTTGTTCTCTGTATTGCTTTTCCGTTCTCTGTATTGCTTTTCTGTTCTCTGTATAGCACGGTAATGTACTAGGAGTTGCCAATGTGCATTTATCCTCGAGTCTACAACAGGACAACCACAACTACGTCAAAATAGTTATCAGGGACGTGCTTGGATTAGAACATAGTGAAGGAATGTTTGTGTAATGTTAAGAGCGAATGCCAGGGCGCATGAACGTGTCTTGTATCACACTCTACTTCATCACTAATTCTGTATGCTGCATCATTTTCAGTCTATTTACGCACATTCAGCGTGTCCTTGGCAGAGTCTGGAGCAAGAGGAATTGTTATGAAGACTCCTACTGCGTCATTATGAAGATACACCTTCTGATCTACCAGGAGACACACCTACTGAATTACCATAGAGACACACCTACATAAGGACAAACCTATTGTACCAACATAGGGACAGGCTTACAGTACCAACATAAGGACAGGCATACTGTACCACCATAAGAACAGGTTTACTGTACAAACATAAGGACAGGCCTACTGTACCAACATAAGGACAGGCCTACTGTACCAACATTGTATACCCAGTTGAGGTTTATATTTCGCACTGGGTGGCCTTTATATTTCGCGTAATCTGTGCTGCCGCCTAGTGGTATAGGCTTACTTCCAGCTTACCTCGGCTCACCCTGCCTTGTTTTCACTTGGCGCCAACTCAACCTGGAGACAAGAAATGTACTCTCTCTCTTTCTCCCTCGCGGGCTTGGGGGCCTTGTCATGGCATTAGGTAAAAATCGAAAGATTCTCGTTATATGGGAGAACCAGCAAATTCCTTCTTGGAGGTAATGTTCTCCTAGGTTCAATCTTATAATAAGTCTTCAGAGCTGCTATCAAGGCCTTTTCCACAAAACCTTAGGGTATCGCAGCGTTGGCCCGGTGGCCCGGTGGCCTGGTGGCTAAAGCTCCCGCTTCACACACGGAGGGCCCGGGTTCGATTCCCGGCGGGTGGAAACATTTCGACACGTTTCCTTACACCTGTTGTCCTGTTCACCTAGCAGCAAATAGGTACCTGGGTGTTAGTCGACTGGTGTGGGTCGCATCCTGGGGGACAAGATTAAGGACCCCAATGGAAATAAGTTAGACAGTCCTCGATGACGCACTGACTTTCTTGGGTTATCCTGGGTGGCTAACCCTCCGGGGTTAAAAATCCGAACGAAATCTTATCACAGATTTCTGCAATTTCCTCATCTTGAAACTCGGGGTTACAAATGCGTAGAGCTTTCAGAAACATTTTGAGAAACACATTCCTTTTAATTCTAGTTTCGTGATTGGAATGATAGTGGATGTAGGAGCATACACTGCTTGCCTTCATATATATTGTGAATGTGAAATTTCTATCAATTTTTTAGATCAGTACATCAGTTAAGGGGAGTTTGCAATCACCTTCCTTTTCAACTGTAAATTTAATGGACAGGGCAGGCTCACTGAGTTTCGGTAGGAAACTGCCAAAATCCAGGGAGGACGGCTACAGGATAGTTTACTAGCGAGAATCAAGAAGCTTCCTCCGTCCACTAAATTCACAGTTAAAAAGGAAGTCGATTGCAAACTCTTCTTTCTTGATGTCTTGATCTACATATTCCGTTAAGAAAGAAGAAAAGGTAGAAGAGAAGAAGTAAACTGTAGAAAGACGCTCCCTCTACCGCAGACGACGACGAATCATTGAGCTCCTCAAGAACTCTAGATTATCTGATACACAGAAGGAAGCGCTGACCAGGGAAGTGGAAAGTATTGAGTTTAAGTTAAAGGATTCATATAGGATCTAGGGGAGACAGGATGAGCAAAAAACAAGGCAAAAACCACATCTAATATTGGCCTTTCCTCAGACAAGATGGGACCTACACTGATGGCAACAAAGAAATATAATGAGATGAAATCTCAGTACAACTGTGTGTTTAGCGAGCCGCTAATCAGTCTAAAGATCGAGAATCCATATGATTTTTTTCATGAATGAGCCTCAAAACTCCGTCAATGTATGCCAAATTTCTGACACTACCCTAACTCCACTAGAGTCTGAGAAAGTCATTAACAGCATGCCCATGCACTCAGCCCCAGGCCCAGACTAGTGGAACTCTGTGTTCATTAAGAGCTACAAGAAACTCCTTTTGCATGCCCTAAGTATACTACAGAGGAGCTTAAACATGGGTGAAATTCCACAGTCGCTAAAAACAACAGATATAGCCCCACTCCATAAAGTGGCAGAAAAACATTAGCTAAGAACTATAGACTAATAGCTCTAACGTCCCACATCATAAAAATCTTTGAAAGAGTACTAAGAAGCATGAATACAATCCACATGGATTTCCAAAAACTTCCAAATCCTGGGCAACATGGGTTCAGAGCGAGTCACTCGTGCCTCTCGCAACTGCCGTATCACTATAATATGGTCTTGAATGCACTGGAAAACAAACAGAATGCAGATATAATATACACAGACTTTGAAAAAGCAGGATCTTCAACTTTCTAACCAATCAAACACAAAGAGTAGTGGTAAACAGAGTTAAATCAGAAGCTGGCATAGTGAAGAGCTTTATTCCACAAGGCACAGCATTCGACCTTATCCTGTTCGTCATCCTCATATCAGACATAGAGATGTAATCCATAGCACAGTGTCATCTTTCGCAGACGATACTAAGATCAGCATGAGATTATCATCCACTGAGGACACGATTAGCCTCCAAGTTTTCCTATGTTCAACGGAAAACAATATGATGCTCAATGAAGACAAATTCCAAATATTCCATAGTGGAAAAGCTGGAGGAGATAATAATAAGAACTGAGTATACTACGAACTCTAATCATACAATAGAATGGAAAAGTAATGTGAGGGACCTGGGAGTGGTAATGTCCGAGGATCTCACTTTCAAGGATCACAACAATGCCACGAACACAAATGCGAAGAAAGTGATAGGACTGATAATGAGAATGTTCAAAACAAGAGATGCCAAGCCAGTGATGAGCCTTTGTAAATCACTTGTTCTCTTTAGGCTGGAATGCTGCTATACATTAACCTTTCCATTCAAAGCAGGTGAAATTGCAGATCTAGAGAATGTACAGAGAACTTTTACTTCAAATATAAGTTCTGTCAAGCACCTTAACTACTGGGAACGCTTGGAAGCACTTGACTTGTATTCAGTGGAATGCAGGTGAAAGAGATATATCATAATCTATACTTAAAAAATCCTAGAAGGAATGGTCCTTAATTATCACACAGAAATCACTCCCTTTGAAAGCAAAAGACTGGGCAGACGGGGCAAAATACCCCCAATGAAAAGTAGGGGTGCCATTGGTATACTAATAGAAAACACAATAAGTGTCCGGGATCCAAGACTGTTCAACAGCCTCCCACCAGGCATAAGGGGAATTGTAGATGAATGGTTCAGAGAACCGACATGTTGTTGAATTAGACACATGTGCAACTCTTGGGTATCTTTATTGAGGAAACGTTTCGCCACACAGTGGCTTCATCAGTCCATACAAAGGAGAAACTTGAAGAACAGGAGGAGAATGAGGTAATCAGTCCCTCAGCCTTGAGTCGATGTGGTCAGTCCATCAATCTTGAATAGAATACGGCATATGAGCGGAGAAACAGCTTATAAACCGTAGACAGGTGAGGGGCAGCAGTCGTAGGTGGTGTCACATTTGTCCAATGTGGAAGTAGGTCGTGCCCAAGGATTAGGCAAGTAAAAAATTCCCAAGTATTAAGATCCCAAGAAGTTGCAGTGTCTGACAGGATTGTAGATGAATGGGTCAGAGAACCGACATGTTGTTGAATTAGACACATGTGCTGTTTCTCCGCTCATATGCCGTATTCTATTCAAGATTGATGAACTGACCACATCTACTCAAGGCTGAGGGACTGATTACCTCATTCTCCTCCTGTTCTTCAAGTTTCTCCTTTGTATGGACTGATGAAGCCACTGTGTGGCGAAACGTTTCCTCAATAAAGATACCCAAGAGTTGCACATGTGTCTAATTCAACATAAGGGAAATTACCAATAGATCCATGGCTGCCTTCAAGAAGGAGCTGGACAGATAATTAAAGTTGGTGCAGGATCAGCTGGGCTGTGATTTGTATGTTGGACTACATGTATCCAGTAGTAACAGTCTGGTTGATCAGGCTCTGATCCACCGGGAGGCCTAGTCGTGGACCAGGCGGCGGGGGCGTTGATCCCTGGAATTCCCTCCAGGTAGGGAGACCGAATGTATAGAAACTTTAACTTCACAGTGTATAGGAAGGCAACTAGTGTATGCTCCTTCATCCACTATTATTCGAATCATGAAACTAGAATTTAAAGGAGCTTATTTCCCAGATGTCTCTGAGAACTCTACGCATCTGTAGCCCCCAGTTACTAGATAAGGAAATTACTAAAATCAATGACATTGCGACGAGACTGTGATACCCAAAGGATTTTGTGGAAAAGGTTTATATAGCACCTAGGAACACTCACTGCAGGCTTCACCTTAGGATAGCACTACCAAAGAAGAATTTGCTAGTTCTCCCATATAACAAGAATTTATCGGTTTTGCCTAATGCTCTAAAAAAAAAGAGTGAACATACATGTAGTGTTCAAGAATTCAAGGACTGTGAAGAACATACTGATCAAGAATTCACCAGCAAACATACTCGGTGTGTACGAAGTGTCTTGCAGAGGATGCAATCTATTTCACATCAGACTAACAGGTAAACCCCTTGAATCTAGGTTGACACAACATCAGTATTTAATCAGGATAATTCAAGAATCAAATACCAGATTTAATCACAAACTGGGTTGCAAAAATACTGCTAAATGGTCTGAAGCCCAAATTATGGTTCCTAGCCAGTCAGTGTTGGAAAGAAACATCTTAGTATCAGCAGTTATAAGTATGATATCCTTTCATTTTATAATAATAGGTTAGGATTATACAAACTTGATTCATTCTTAACTGAGACCATTGTACATATTCTTAAACCTGATAATTCACGAAGCCTCCTGATTGCCTTCAAGGACCCCAATGGAAATAAGCCACTTTGTCTGACTTTTTTGGGCTATCCTAGGTAATGTACATGTATGCTGCTATATGTTAATTTATGTAACTGTATTTATGTGTACTTGTACCTAAATAAACTTACTTAGATGTTGTACTTCAGCATAAACATTATGACATCTGCCTGCCTGTATCGGATATTCTCTTCACTTGTGCTCGAGTCAGGTTTGGAACGACTATTGTGGACCATTTGTTCCCCAATAGCTTGGGAGGAATAAGTTCGTGTATGCGAGTTGTTGCCCAGGTGGTACATGTTTGTGTGTGTGCCATAGTGACCATTCTGTTGGCCTGTTACCCCTCTGGTCCTCACTTCTGGTTTCTTAGTTTATGCTGCGAAGTTCTAAGCATTGTGGCAACTGAATGCATTTATCAAAAAAGTAATGGCTTGATAAAGCTCCTGGAGAGCGAAACGTTGCCACAATAAAGTTTTACAAATGTATTTACACGACAGATAGATATGTCATTTAGAATGGTTGTTTTTGTAATACTCATCTGTGCTTGTTATCTCTTACAATAATGTTTTACCACTGAATACTTCATTACTTAGTTAATCTTAAGTTAATTTTAAGCCTGCCCGTAATGCTATGCATTCAAGTGGCTTTGGCATGCTGCATTTAACTGTATTCTTTTGTACTTCTGTGTCATGTTCAAATAAATAAATAAATAAATAAATAAATAAATGGTGTTACAGGAGCCCCCATTTTTGTTGAGTCAACCCAAACATAGACCGTCCCATTTTCTATAGAGATTCCATTCTCTGTGAAGTCGTCGCATGTTCTACAATTTTACTCGTAAGAAAAGATTTCGTTCGGATTTTTAACCCCGGAGGGTTAGCCACCCAGGATAACCCAAGAAAGTCAGTGCGTCATCGAGGACTAATTTATTTCCATTGTGGTCCTCAATCTTGTCCCCCAGGATGCGACCACACCAGTCGGCTAACACTCAGGTACCTATTTGCTGCTAGGTGAACAGGACAATAGGTACAAGGAAACACTTCGAAATGTTTCCACCCTCCGGAAATCGAACCCACGCCCTCCGTGTGTGAAGCGAGAGCTTTAGCCACCAGGCCACCGGAAATGTATTCAGGTACAGGTACACTTAAATGCAGTTACATAAATTATCATACATAGCAGCATATGTGTATATAACTTACGACAACCAAAATAAGTCAGACAAAGTGACTTATTTCTATTGGAGTCCTTGTTGTAAGTTATTATTTAAACCTTAGTTCCATCGCTAGCTCACACACTGAGGTTCGGGGGTCGATCCCCGGTACGGCTGGATAACATTAGGGACGTGTTTCCATAAGATATCTGTTGTCTATGTTGACCCATCAGTATAAAATGGGTACCTGGGTTAGTCGACTGGTGTGGGTCGCATCCTGGGACAAAACTGATATGTTGCATAAGTGTCCCAATCTTCAAAACTTATCTAATTTGCCCGAAATACTCAGCATAGCAAGCGGCTTTCTATATAGTAGTAAGTCATTGATGTCAACTAGGACTGTATACCTTGTACATGTACTTGTAGTAATATAGACATTATTATTATTATATTAACCGTGAACAGCAGTTACAATAAGATGAGAATATTGCTTAAAGAACTGGAGTGCCGTTCACAACATTTGTTTTGAGAATATTTACAGAAATAATGGAAAATTCTCAGACCAGACGAGTCATTGTATGAACGCCAAAAGTTTCTGAAATTTCTAGGATTAATTAACAAAATAAAAAATTTTTAGTCAGTCATATTGAATATACAAACTTAAGTATTTGTATATAAGTAATGATAAAAACAAAAACAAAAAAAATGGCAGTGCTGGTTTGAAAATTACTTATTGTTCCATTGAACGGAAGGACATTCAAGGCCATTTGACAGCCCTGTAACAATTATCGATTACATGTTATATAATTGATAATTGTTTACTGTTTACTACCATGATTACGACGGTTATGGGCTTATCTACCGTCGTTTTCTTTTCTTCAAATACTCTCCTTGACTTCTGGCACTCAAGGTCTCTGATTGGCTGATCCTGGCGCCGGCTGGCACCTGCCTCTCACCGATGGACAGTGTCACATTTATTTTTAAAAGGGGTGAACCAATAAGCCAGCGGAAGGCCTCCGTAAGATGACCAAAAGCTCCAATGGCGGGTCATCATATGATTAAGACCCACGTCAGGAAACACTTGTCGTGTTTCCTGTGTCTGCGACACACCTGCTGGGATCTCTCCTCCATTTCAATCTCCTCAATGTATTGCTCTTGAAAAAGTGTTGGTTTTGTGACAAGAAAGACTTTGAGTAACGTTATTCTTTTTCCCTGTGGTTGCCTTGTACTTTTGATCGCTTGAATGTGATTCTCATATATATATATATATATATATATATATATATATATATATATATATATATATATATATATATATATATATATATATATATATATATATATACAGTGTACCACCCCTCCCACACATCCCACACTAGTGTCTGTAACCCCTCCCACATATCCTACAATAATTCACCCTTTCCACACATCCTACAAGAATGTGTGTGTGTGTTAGTTACCATTTTGTCCTAGGCACATGTCGATTAGACACTAGGCCTGTTGTGTGTGTGTGTGTGTGTGTGTGTGTGTGTGTGTGTGTGTGTGTGTGTGTATAAAGCTGAGAGAAGTTATTATTCAAATAAATACCCATTTTCTGTGGCAGCCTTAGCACGGGTTGAGGGGGCACCACATCTACAGTGGCAGCGTCCAGGTACTGACGGTCCTGGTACTACTGGAGCCCAGCGTCCAGGGAATGACGCTGGTTCTGGTAATACTGGAGCCCAGCACCCAGGTACTGACGCTGGTCCTGGTATTACTGAAGCCCAGCACCCAGGTATTGACGCTGGTGCTGGTATTACTTGAGCCCAGCACCTAGGTATTGACGCTGGTCCTGGTAATACGTGCCCCTGGTGCAACACACTGGAAGGCGTGGTCAACACCGTACCTGCAACACAAAAACACAACGCTTAGACACGCAGAAAACTTTACCCATATGTATGGAGGCGTTCATGTTACACTTTATTGAACAATGAACTTCAGAAAGATATTTAACCTTATTTTGTATTAATTATATACAGATTCTTGATAATTGCAACCAACAAGGAGTGCAGAGTGTTCCATCAGAAAGAAGAAAGACGAAGTTTTGTACTTTCATCGGTGATATAGCCACGGGGAAAGAGATTATTTTTTCTACTGGAGACACTGCCTCCCAAGTCTTTTCAGTGCCTCCCCTTTGCCTTTACTTTTGATATATATACCTTTGAACAGTTTCGAGAGTTTCACTACTCTCGGAGCCCGGCCATCGGCCAGGCTCATCTGGTGCTTGCCTGGTCAACCAGGCTGTTGCTGCTGGAGGCCCACTGCCCCACATATCCATCACAGCCTGGTTGATCTGGCACCTGGTGAAGATACTTGTCCAGTTTCCTCTTGAAGGCTTCTACACTTGTTCCAGGCGTGTTACTGATATCTTCTGGTCTTGTTATGGCCTTTAAAAGGAATGTCAACTTACATAATTATTCCCAGGTCTTTTACGTGTTCCTTTCGTTCTATTTGGTGACCCTCTTGAGTTTTGTATATAGTGCTCCTTTTGAGTTCTTCATTCTTTCCATACCTAAGCAGCTGGAACTTATCACCACTGAACGTCATGTTGTTCTCCACTTCCCACTGGAAAACCCTGTTTATGTCTTCTGTTATTTTTCAGTGTCTTCTACCGTAGTGACTTTCATGCTTATTTTAGTGTCATCTGCAAATGATGATATAAAACTGTGACGGGTGTTTTTGTCCATGTCTGCTATGAGGATGAGAAACAGCAGAGGTGCCAGGACATTACCATGGGGAACTGAGCTTTTTAACTCGCTGATGCTGGATTTTGCTCTTCTTACTACTACTTTCTGTGTTCTGTGTGTTAAGAACACGAAAATCCATCTGTCTACCTTTCTCATAATTCCTATGAGCCATTTTGTGCCATATCACTCCATAATCGCATTTGTCAAAAGCCTTTGCAAAATCTGCGTTTTGGTTGCCTTCCAGTGCCTCCGTAATTCTGTCATAATGGTTCAGCAGCTGTGACAGACATGATCGTCCTGCTCTAAAATCATGCTGGTTCGGGTTATGTTGGCTGTGCTGGTCCAAAAAATTTGTTACCTGCCGTCTCATCACTCTTTCGAAGATTTTTATGTTGTGAGAAGTTAAGGCTACTGGTCTGTAAATTATAGCTAGTGCTAGACTACCTCAACCACTCTTATTTTACTTTAACTATAATAATTTACAAATTTAATATTAATATTATGCTCCTTATTTGAGCTGTGATGGAGGCTTCGTCGCACCAACCGCCAGCAACAAGCATCGACTGGAGGAAGAGGAATCTAGAACACTCTCAGTGGAGGATATCTTGTAATAGTTTAACAAACCTAGAAATTAATTTTCTGATATTAGATGGTTCGTTAATGGTGTTTCAAGCCTGTTGACTCCACCTAACATGTTCACCACCGGTCAGCAATACTTTAATATCTAAAATAAGGATTAAAGTTAACCCCTCGTCATATATACACTGAGCGCAGTGCTCCTCTGGGTGAAGATTGAGAATGCAACACATGGGAATCTTTATTAAGGAAACGTTTCGCCACACAGTGGCTTCATCAGTCAAATACAAAGCAGAAAGGGGTAAGGAGAGGAGAAGTTTGAGGTAATCAGTCCCTCAGCCTGGAATCGATGTGTTCAGTCCAACACTCTTGTAAAAAGCACAGCATATGGCCGGAGAAGTGACTTATATACTGTAGTCAGGTGAGTCGAAGCAGGAGGGGGCGGGATCACAATGGAACCTTCCACTTGTGTAAGTACGTCTTCGTCCGAAGGTTGGACAATTAATGAAGAATTCCATGTATCCCCTTGTATCAAGATCCAGCACAAAAGTAGTTACAGGTCCTAACCCCATCCTAAGATATCCTAGTACAAAGGAGCCTTGGGAGAAAACTGTCGACCTGTTGACGAATTTTTTGACCTCGGAGAAAAGTAAAAAAAAAAAAAAGAACACTTGCTTGTGATGGTCGATAACTTGACATAGTACTGTGAGTTAGTACCCATTCGACAAAACTGCCGAGACCGTTGCAAATGCTTTCAGAGAGTACATTATCCTTCATCATACTTGCCCACGTGTTCTCTTGTCGGACAATGAGTCGGAATTCATTAATGCCACAGTGCAGGATCCTTGCTGTAGGTTCGGCATATCCCAAGCGCCCGTGGCCGCACATCATCCAGCAAGCAACGACCTTGTCGAGCACACAAATCACAAAATCCTAAAGGTGCTCAGAGTGACCATCAGTTTGAGTTGTACTACATGGAATAATGCCATTCCAGATGTGCAGAGTACCCTAAACTCTTCGCACAAAAGCTTGATTGCAGAGAGACATCCCATTTTGCATTGTACAGAAGAATTTGCCTTTAGGAATTCTGTGTTGCGACAGCATGACCAGACTAACAATAGCGAGCATCCTTCTACTACTCCTTCCTCTGCTGACGTGATCACTGACTGTTTCCCTGTCTATTGGTATACTCATGATCTATAGCTTAGGATAGTAGTACATTTCTGTGACAATGAGACTCCTTCGCTGACTATACAAATTGTCTACTTGCTGAAATGGGAATCAACAATCATACATTTTACAGTATTTAAAGCTCATATAGTGGAGACAGTGTGGACTACACCATGTATATATTTCATGTATATAAGTACACCCATTGTATCTTCCTTGTAAGTTATGCAGCTATAAGTTTTATCTCTCATGCAGCATATACTGTATGGTCAGTATCATAGGCCAGGGCAGTACAGCGCTCTCGTGTCACATGTCACACCTTAGGAAATGCTACTGTCAGTCATTACTTTACAGATGCCAGATGGATCGACGTCCCTTAATGTGTTAACAATGTCTGATGTCCTGTTGTCCTATGTAATTCTGTGAGCCAACTGAACAGAAATTTATGCTCCAGTAATGTCTTGACGTCCCCTGGCCACATCCATCGCCACCTTTGTCAGCAGTTTCTCTTCTGCAGTTAGCTTTATAGATTTTTTTTAGGCCACAGTTGTTTTACTATTTCTGTAACAGGGTAAACTAAAGTCAAGTTCCACAGTAGCATTTCAGTTTTCACTTGCTGCACGCCAGTGCTGTTGGGTCGGGACGACCTGAGGTGCGTGACAAAGTAATGCAATAAGGCTCCTGCCCGCCATATCAACCCCCCCCTGCCCCCCTGCCCCCCTGCCCCCTGTCCCTCTGCCCCCCTGCCCCCGTCGGGTGTAATTTCGCAGTATGGCCACTAGGCCTAATGTTACCATCTAGTGGGTTTTGTTCTAACCTGGACCTGGGTTCACCAGGTACTGTATCTCTCACTCTTACTCCCACTTTGTTTCAAACAGCAACTCAAACTTGATCTTGGTGATGGTGTGCCCTCAACCTTGTATGTATGTATAATGTTCGCCAAGACCAGGGTCCTGGCACGGGTCTTAATCTTGAGATGACCCGTCTCTGGCTCCTGAAGGAGAATTGATTCTTCACTGTTGCAGCATATGCTGCTCAAGCACTGTTCCGGACAGTTCAGCTAGTGTGCCTCATAAGCGACTGAGGTTACTCCATCTCAGCTGTTTCCTGAGCTGGGGACTGGGCTCTGTCCGCTCTGATAATCTGCAGATTCATGGTATCCACTGTTTCCTGCTCTGTCAGTAAGCACACCCTCAGGAGTGTGCTGACCATCTGCCGGAACATGCTCTGTTGTTCCGTGGAGGTGATTGTGTTGCAGATAATGTCCGTGATTGCCTTGATGAGTGTTAAGAGATCCTCTCTGTTGAGGGCCTGCGTTGTCGGTGGGTTCGAAGCAGTGGATGTTATCTGGGCTGTTGTAATCTGTGGGGACTGCTGAGGGTTGTATTTCTTCACTGTGCACACCGTGGCCTGTTACTGTATGCCAAGTTGTGTACCCGGCATCTGCTGGTAAGGTGCAGCCACAGCCTGCAAAGTGGCTATGCCTGGCAAGGAGGCCGGTGGGGGCTTGAGTAGTGCCGTCTGCTGATTGCGTTGCCCAGATGTTTCCTGTTGGCGCCGCTTGTTCCTCATGTTTTTGTTTCTTCGTTGCGGTAGTGGGGGAGAATGCTCCTGTTCATGACGCCTGGTTGAGTCTTCAAGGGTCGGAAATTCCTGGGCATTGAGTTGGGTTGCCTGATGAGAGTTCTGCAGTATGGCAAGATTCTCTGCACCCATCGTCTGCTGAGGGTGATGCTCTGCCGTAGCCTGCTGTCTCGTCGTTGGTGTCTTCCAGGCCTCACGAATTCTAGTGAGCCTCTCAGGGCATCGAGGGTTCCAGGCATGGTGTTTCTGCCTGCAATTCGGGCATCGTGGAGTGGGTGGCGATGCATTCTTCAGCTTGGTGATGCATTCCTCGGTAGGGCGGGGCTCGCTGCAGACACCACAGATTACTCTGTTCGGACAGAGTGCGCCCAGGTGTCAGTAACGCTGGCACTTGAAACAGCGAACTGGTTCTGCGTGAAGATCCTGACATCGTACCTGCCCCAAGAACCGAGGTCCAGCTGGGATGGCAGCGGTCCTACATGCTGAATGAGGATCTGCCGGGTTGGTGCGTTGCCTGCCGATTTTGCCTTGAGACGCTGAGCTGACACGACACTGGGGTGAGCTGCTACTGCCTCGATGGGCATCATCAGCGGGTATCGCATCACTACACCCTTGGTGACCTGCCGAGAATCCAGTTCCTCCAGGGTGAAGGAGCGGTCTGTCTCCATGACTTTCTTCAAGGTGATATGCATTTCTCTGTTGATAGGAGTCAATATTGGTTCTCCCCTCAGGTTGAACCATATCTTGAACCTCAGTTTGTGCCGTGTGGACTGTCCGTACCAGCTACCTCTCCATGCTGCCGTTACACTACCAAGAATGACAACTACTAGAGTGAAAACTACCAGAGATGACAACTACCAGAGATGACAACTACCAGAGATGACAACTACCAGAGATGACAACTATCAAAGTTAACAGCTACTAGATGACAACGTCCATAAATGACAACTACCAGAAATGACAACTACTAAAAATGACAACTACTAAAAATGGCAACTACCAGAGACGAATATTACCAGAGAAGACAGCTACCAGAGATGAATATTACCAGAGAAGACAGCTACCAGAGATGAATATTACCAGAGAAGACAGCTACCAGAGATGAATATTACCAGAGAAGACAGCTACCAGAGATGAATATTACCAGAGAAGACAGCTGCCAGAGATGAATATTACCAGAGAAGACAGCTACCAGAGATGAATATTACCAGAGAAGACAGCTACCAGAGATGAATATTACCAGAGAAGACAGCTGCCAGAGATGAATATTACCAGAGAAGACAGCTACCAGAGATGAATATTACCAGAGAAGACAGCTACCAGAGATGAATATTACCAGAGAAGACAGCTACCAGAGATGAATATTACCAGAGAAGACAGCTACCAGAGATGAATATTACCAGAGAAGACAGCTACCAGAGATGAATATTACCAGAGAAGACAGCTGCCAGAGATGAATATTACCAGAGAAGACAGCTACCAGAGATATAACTACTAGTGATGATAAGTTCCAGAGATAACAACTACCAGAGATAACAACTACCAGAAATAACAAGTAGCAGAGATAACATCTACCAGAGATAACCACTAGAGATAGCAACTATCAGAGATAACCACCAGAAATAAGAACTACAATAGATAACTACCAGAGATAATAACTGACAGAGAAAACAACCACCAGAGATAACAATCACCGGAGATAAATACCAGAGATAAGTTTCAGAGAAGACAACTACCAGAGATAACTACCAGAGATAACAATTACCAGAAATAACTACTAGAGATAATAACTACCAGAGATGACAACTACCAGATATAACAACTGCCAGAGATAATAATTACCAGAGATAACTACTAGAGATAATAACTACCAAAGATAACAACTACCAGATATAACTACTACCAGAGATAGCTACCAGTGATAATTACCAATGATAACAACTATCAGTGATGACAACCTTGCAGCCAAAACACCTTCAAACAGCTGTGTTGTTGGGTCGTTGTTCTAACACACGAAACACCAGACAAACATCTTAATTATTTTTAATAACGATAAAGACTGGATCTTTTATCTTGTCTTCCTCCTCCACCGGAAGTCGAAAATGAAATTTATTAAGTCAAGATTCTCAAGAAATTGCCTCTGGGGATTAATCTCATTTTTTTTCTGTCCGTTGTAGCATTATTAAGAATCCTGACTAATGTTTTTTGTGAAGGATCTAATTATTATTATTATTATTATTATTATTATTATTATTATTATTATTATTATTATTATTATTATTATTATTATTATTTGGGAATAGGAGGCACTCTGGTTTAATCTCGGAAAATGTTAACTCCATAGCCTTGGATCAAGAGCCCTTCACCAGTATCAATGTATCCTTCGTCCTCCCTCCTCTTCCAGGGCTTCTGATATACCTCTGAAGGATTTCAAGAGTTTTTCTGTTCTCGCAGCCCGTCCTGGGACAGGCTTGTCCGATATTTACCTGATCAACCAGGCTGTTGCTACTGCGGTCCCCTGGCCTACATGTACATCACAGCACTTGGCGGAGGTACGTGTCCAATTTCCTCTTGCAGATTTCTACACTTGTTCCGGCATTTTTTCTGATATTTGGTGATAAGAGTGTTAAAGGATGGGGACAAGGATGTTGATACAATGTTCCTTTAGTGTACCCACTGCGTCTCTCTTTTTCACTGGGCTTATTTGACACATTCACCTATATGTCTCGCTCCAGTACGTTGTTATGGCAGTGTGTTAAGTTTGGAACCAGACCCTCAGAACCTTCTAAGTATATGTTATCACGTATCTCTCTTTCCTTCGCTTCACTGAGTACATATTTAGGACTTTGAGACGTTCCCAGTAATTTCAATACTTTAATGGTTCTATGCGGACAGTCAATAATCTCTGTATCTGTCCTAGCGGTAATATCTCTGGCCCTGAGAAAAACCATCAGCAGTGAACAATACTCTTAAGTGAGAAAGAACACGTGATCTGAAAAGTGTCACCATTGGCACTATTTCCCTTTTTTTGAAAGTTCTCATTATCCACTCTGTCATTTTCCTGATTTTCGAGAAATTTGCCTTATGTTCTTTGATAAAAAGTTCAGCTGACATTATTACACCCAGATTTTTCACATATTCTTTTGTTCTGTTGAGTGATCTTGTGTGTTATATACAGTGTATACTGAACGTCAAGTTGTTCTCCACTGCCTACTGAAAGACTTTAAATTACATCTTCTTGCAGTTTTTTCGTGTCTTTTAACGAGGTGATTTTTTAACTTAATTTAATATCATCTGCAAATGATGATACGCAAATGTAGCAAGTGTTTTTATCTATGTCTGCAACGAAGATAAAATAAAAACTGAGGCACAGTTACATATAATTTGAAGATACTAAAATAAGCATGAAAATCACCACAGTAGAGGACACAAAAAATTGCAAGAAGATATAAATAAAGCCTTCCAGTGGACCACAACAGTGTTATTATCACAACCGAGAAGAAAGTGATAAGATGGATAATGAGAACTTTTAAAACAAGGGATGCCAAGCCACTGACGATCTTCTTTAAGTCACTTGTTTTCCCTAGGCTGGAATTCTGTTGTACACTAACAGCCTCTTTCAATGCAGGCGAAAATGCAGATCTGGAATATGCACGGAGAACCTTCCCTGCATGCACAACTTCAGTCAAGCGTCTTAATTACTAAGAACGTTTGAATTTCCTTGAACTGTACTCCCTGGAATGCAGGCGAGAAAGATATATTATAATTTACACCTGAAAAATCCTATAACAACCTGGTTGATCAGATAGTGACCCACTGGGAAGCCTGGTCATGTATCGACAGTGGGGCGTTGACCCCCAGAACAACTTCCAGGTAGATTGCAGGTAGGTGGGCAGTGGAGAACAACATGAAGTTGCATATATGTTAATAGAATTACCGATATTATGTAAAGTAAACAGACACAAGTACAACTAATGTGACATTTTACTGTGGCAACGTTTCGCTCTCCGGGAGCTTTGTCAAGCCGTTACAAACAGTACATGGACACAGAGGGTATATATAGGCTTAGAGTGAGGTGCAGAGGTTTACACTATACCCTGTGGAGGCTGCGACAAGATTTATGTAGGCGAAACAGCAAGAAACCTCGACACCCGCCTCAGTGAACACGTTTCTGCATGTAGGAACGATAACTTGAACAACGCCTATATACAACACAGAAATTCCACCAATCATCTCATGAAATTCAGGGACACTCTGTCATGTTCTTGTCTTAAATCACGTCACACCATGTTCTACCAAGTCAGTCATTTGTAACTCCTGTTCTAGTTTTATATCTTGTCACATCACGTTCAATCATGTTAGTCATTTGTATTGAACTAAGAGTTAAGAGAAGACAAGTTAACGAGGTACTTATGCTCACTCCTCGAACATCTGGTACCAGCTTACAACCCGCACCTATCACACAAATCAAACTGGAGAAAGAGATTAAAGGCTCAGCGTAAACAAGATAGCAGAGCTAAGAGAGAGAGAGAGCTGACAGCTGACATGACCCACATGACCACACGTCTCAGGTGAGATTCGGATCGCGAGGAGACTTGGCCACAGCATGCAAAGTACTTCAAGC
Source organism: Cherax quadricarinatus (assembly GCF_038502225.1). Taxonomy (NCBI): domain Eukaryota; kingdom Metazoa; phylum Arthropoda; class Malacostraca; order Decapoda; family Parastacidae; genus Cherax; species Cherax quadricarinatus. Next base: position 36,283,457 of record NC_091305.1, read on the forward strand.
TCTACACAGGCTCTACAAAGGCTCTACACAGGATCTTCACATGCTCTACACAGTCTCCACACATAGTCTACACAGGCTCTACATAAGGCTATGAACAGAATAATACATGAATTGAGAAAGCTCTACACAAGGTGAAATGTAACGTGATAGAGCTCTAAACAGAGTGGAACATGACCGAACTAGTTATAGTGTCTGGTCTATCACGTTATATTCTGGTCTTCTCACGTTATATTCTGGTCTATCACGTTATATTCTGGTCTATCACGTTATATTCTGGTCTATCACGTTATATTCTGGTCTATCACGTTATATTCTGGTCTATCACGTTATATTCTGGTCTATCACGTTATATTCTGGTCTATCACGTTATATTCTGGTCTATCACGTTATATTCTGGTCTATCACGTTATATTCTGGTCTATCAAGTTATATTATGGTCTATCACGTTATATTCTGGTCTATCACGTTATATTCCTCTGATGGGAAAATTATATTGCATTTAACCTGAGTTAAAAAGTGACAGTTGAACACGTGTTTGTTGTATTGTTTATTGTACGACCACTGCTGATGCACGACCACTGCTGATGCACGACTACTGCTGCATGCACGACTACTGCTGATGCACGACTACTGCTGCATGCACGACTACTGCTGATGCACGACTACTGCTGCATGCACGACTACTGCTGCATGCACGACTACTGCTGCATGCACGACTACTGCTGCATGCACGACTACTGCTGCATGCACGACTACTGCTGCGTACACGACTACTGCTGCATGCACGACTACTGCTGCATACACGACTACTGCTGCATACACGACTACTGCTGCATGCACGACTACTTCTGCATACACGACTACTGCTGAATACACGACTACTGCTGCATGCACGACTACTGCTGCATGCACGACTACTGCTGCATGCACGACTACTGCTGCATGCACGACTACTGCTGCGTACACGACTACTGCTGCATGCACGACTACTGCTGCATGCATGACTACTGCTGCATGCACGACTACTGCTGCATGCCCGACTACTGCTGCATGCACGACTACTGCTGCATACACGACTACTGCTGCATACACGACTACTGCTGCATGCACGACTACTGCTGCATAAACGACTACTGCTGCATACACGACTACTGCTGCATGCACGACTACTGCTGCATGCATGACTACTGCTGCATGCACGACTACTGCTGTATGCCCGACTACTGCTGCATGCCCGACTACTGCTGCATGCACGACTACTGCTGCTTACACGACTACTGCTGCATGCACGACTACTGCTGCATACACGACTACTGCTGCATGCACGACTACTGCTGCATACACGACTACTGCTGTATGCCCGACTACTGCTGCATGCCCGATTACTGCTGCATGCACGACTACTGCTGCATGAACGACTACTGCTGCATACACGACTACTGCTGCATGAACGACTACTGCTGCATACACGACTACTGCTGCATGCACGACTACTGCTGCATACACGACTACTGCTGCATGCACGACTACTGCTGCATGCATGGCTACTGATGCATGCACGACTACTGCTGCATGCAAGATTACTGCTGCATACACGACTACTGCTGCATGCACGACTACTGCTGCATGCATGGCTACTGATGCATGCACGACTACTGCTGCATGCCCGACTACTGCTGCATGCACGACTACTGCTGCATACACGACTACTGCTGCATGCACGACTACTGCTGCATGCACGATTACTGCTGCATGCACGACTACTGCTGCATGCACGACTACTGCTGCATGCACGATTACTGCTGCATGCACTACTACTGCTGCATACACGACTACTGCTGCATACACGACTACTGCTGTATGCACGACTACTGCTGCTTGCACGATTACTGCTGCATGCACGAGTACTGCTGCATGCACTACTACTGCTGCATACATGACTACTGCTGCATGCACGACTACTGCTGCATGCACTACTACTGCTGGAGGCGCTGCATGCACTACTACTGCTGCATACACGACTACTGCTGCATGCACGAGTGCTGCTGCATGCACTACTACTGCTGCATGCACGATTACTGCTGCATGCACTACTACTGCTGCATGCACGACTACTGCTGCATACATGACTACTGCTGCATGCACGAGTACTGCTGCATGCACTACTCCTTCTGCATGCACGACTACTGCTGCATGCACGAGTACTGCTGCATGCACTACTACTGCTGCATGCACGACTACTGCTGCATGCACGATTACTGCTGCATGCACTTCTACTGCTGCATGCATGACTACTGCTGCATGCACGACTACTGCTGCATGCACGATTACTGCTGCATGCACTACTACTGCTGCATGCACGACTACTGCTGCATACACGACTACTGCTGCATGCACTACTACTGCTGCATGCACGACTACTGCTGCATACACGACTACTGCTGCATGCACTACTACTGCTGCATACACGACTACTGCTGCATGCACTACTACTGCTGCATGTATGACTACTGCTGCATGCACGCCTACTGTTGCATGCACGATTACTGCTGCATGCACGACTACTGCTGCATGCACGACTACTGCTGCATGCACGACTACTGCTGCATGCACGAGCACTGCTGCACGCCCGACTAATGCTGCATGCACGACTACTGCTGCATGCACGACTACTGCTGCATGCACGAGCACTGCTGCACGCCCGACTAATGCTGCATGCACGACTATTGCTGCATGCACGACTACTGCTGCATGCACGACTACTGCTGCATGCCCGACTACTGCTGCATGCACGACTACTGCTGCATGCACGACTACTGCTGCATGCACGACTACTGCTGCATGCACGACTACTGCTGCATGCACGACTATTGCTCAATGCACGACTACTGCTCCATGCACGACTACCTAGTAGCGACCAGCGAAGAGAAGGGGATAGGAACTATGGCTCGACTACATATAGGTCAGTACACATACACACACACACACACACACACACACACACACCCATATCCTTGACCCCCCTTCCCTGCCTCCCTACCCCTCCCCCTACCGACAACATCCATCCTTACATAAACTTTGTTCTGTGGTACAATGTAGCCAAAGATAAGGCCGAGAGCCAGGGGTATGGCAGACGAAGCTGGGAAGGATGATTGGGATGCAGAGCTCAAAAAAAAGGAGAAAGATTGGGGAAGGAAGCTAGAAGAGTTTGGTAGGAGGATGGAGGAGATGATAGCTGCAGAGAGCAGAAGGTGGAATTAACATGCCATAGTAGCAGAAGCCAAGATACAGTGCTTAGAAGAAAAAAAAGAACACACTAGGAACAAATGAGAGGCTGTGAGACATTGAAGAAGCTAGGATATATGCAGGGACTCGACCAGACTCCTGCAGGGGCCAGAAACAGCTGAACAGGTAGTCAGTGGTGACGTGTACTTAGCTCTGTGAAGACCTGTTTGTGTGCTCTTGAGTGGTGACCTGTACTTTGAGTGCTGACCTATACTTAACTCTGTGAAGAAGTGTCTTGTTTGCTCCCGTGGACTGAACCAAGATGCCCTCCATCGAGCAACTTTACCAGCAACTTAAGGAAGAATTGAGGGCAGCGAAGATGGAGATACGGCGATTGACCGAGGAAAACAAGAGGATTCGTAGTAGTCCTCCTGTTTCGAGTCCTCAGGTCAAGAAGGGATCGTGGTCAGTGGCTGGACAGCAGGGGACGACGAAGTTGACGATCAAGAAGACGAATGGAAAGCCAGAAACGATGAAGAAGAAAGAGACTGCTGTGGAAACTCCCGTGGAAACCTCCAACGCATTCTCGGTGCTACCCGACGAATGTGAGTCTACTACTGGGATCGTCACGACGAACGACAACAAGGAAGGTAAGAATATTGTTGTTGTTGGGGATAGCCAGGTTAGATACATGGATAGGGCATTCTGCTTGAAGGACAGGAGTAGGAGACAAAGGGTATGCTTTCCTGGGGCTGGGATGGAGGACATTGTTAGCCGGCTTGACAACATCATGAACGGTAATGGGATCAATCCTATTATTTGCCTCAGTGCTGGAGGCAATGATGTAGGCAAGCGTAGAAGTGAGGATTTAGTTAGAAAGTTCAGGACAGCTATAGACATGATTAGGAAGAAGGGGGGGGCGCCCTGTTATATGTGGCATTTTGCCAAGAAGAGGTGTTGGTAATGAATGGTTGTCCAGAGCAATTGGTATTAATTGTTGGCTGGATAAACACTGTAAGGATAATGCAGTACCATTCATTGACAACTGGGACAACTTCTATGGCCGAAATGACATGTATGCCAGGGATGGGGTTCACTTATCCAGGGCAGGTGTGGGTTTTCTTGCTAACTCAGTTGAGGGGGTTGTTAGGACTTTAAACTAGGATTAGTTAGAGGTATGGGTTTAGAAATGATTAATAATGAGTATGGATATATTGACTTATGCTCTGATATTAAGAATCTTAATAGTAACTGTCATGTAGTAACTCTGGGTAATGATAATTTCAGAAATTGTGTAAAAACAAAGATGAATAGGAAAAATGTGCAGAAGAAAAAACATATGATGGTATTTTATGCTAACAGTCGAAGTGCAAGAAATAAAATTAATGAACTACGTTTGGTAGCATGTGCTGGGAACTTTGATATCATTGCATTAACTGAAACGTGGTATGATTTAAAGAGTCGGGATATGACTGCTGAGTGTAATATTCAGGGATTTAAGTTATTCAATGTGGATAGATGTAATGGGAAGGGGGGAGGAGTTGCATTGTATGTTCGAGAAAATATTAATTGTTGCATAAAAACAGGTATAAAAATAGATGGAGCAGTAACAGAGTCTGTTTGGGTAGAGTTCGTGGAGGGTCAAGAAAAACTAATTCTAGGTGTAATATACCGACCTCCAGGCTTGGATCACGATAGAGGGAGACTTCTTTGGGACGAAATTGTTAGGGCTTCTGGACACAGTAACGTAGTCATAGTAGGGGACTTTAACTTTAGCCAAATTGACTGGAATTCTTTGACAGGTAATCTAGAGTCCAGTGACTTCATGGAAACAGTTCAGGACTGTTTTCTGAAACAGAGTGTAACTGAACCTACCAGGGGTAATAATTTGCTAGACCTAGTCTTGTCAAATAAGGAAACACTCGTGAATAATCTGGAGATCACTGAAGAGCTTGGCGCAAGTGATCACAAATCCATCACCTTTAGCATTAATTGGGAATGCAAGAATAATGATAATACAGTAAAAATCCCCGATTTTCGTTCTGCCGATTATAATGGACTTAGGGAACATCTGTCTAATCTTGATTGGGGTTATCTAGCTAATGATTTTATTGACGATAATCATACTTATGAATATGAAGGGATCTGCTTTTATGATTGTTTTCTTAATAATGTACACAGTGCCCAGAGTATATACATTCCCCAGAGAGAAATTAGGTCTAATAATAACGATCCCAAATGGGTTAACAGGAGGCTAAAGCATCTATTAGGGGAGAAAAGGGGAATTTATAGGCGCATCAGAAGAGGAGAGGTTAACCTTACTGACCAATATGTTCAGCTTAAAAGAGAAGTAAAAAAGGCGATTAGAAAGGCTAAACGTGACTATGAAATTAGAGTCGCTAATGAATCAAAGACTAATCCAAAGGGGTTCTTTCAAGTGTATAGGACGAAGGTGAAGGAAAAAGTAGGACCTCTGAAATCTGGGAATGGACAGCTGACGGATAATGAACTGGAAATGTGTTCCTTATTTAATGACTATTTTTTGTCAGTTTTTACACAGGAAGATGTAAATGAGATTCCAGTAATTAACAATTATTTAGTTCCTGATGAATTTAAGTTAACTAATATTACTGTCACGAGGGACATGGTTATTAAACAGATAGACAAACTGAAACAAAATAAGTCCCCGGGACCCGATGAGTTGTTTTCAAGGGTACTTAAGGAATGCAAGATGGAGCTTAGTCAGCCATTAACGAGTGTATTCAATGCGTCCATCCTTACCAGTGTTGTGCCAGAGATGTGGAAGATGGCTAATGTGGTTCCTATATTCAAATCAGGGGATAAGTCCACTCCTTCAAATTACCGTCCAATAAGCCTGACATCTATAGTGGGCAAGTTATTAGAATCAATTATAGCTGACATTATCAGAAGTCACCTTGAAGAGCATAACTTGATAAATGAATCTCAGCATGGATTCACGAGAGGTCGTTCCTGCCTGACAAACTTACTGACGTTCTTCAATAGAACATTTGAGGCAGTTGATAGTGATAAGGAATATGATATTGTTTATTTGGATTTTAGTAAAGCCTTCGACAGAGTACCTCACAAGAGACTCTTAAGAAAAGTGGCAGCTCATGGTATAGGAGGTAAAGTTCTAGCATGGATTGAGGCATGGCTTACCAATAGAAAGCAGAGAGTTACCATTAATGGAGTGAAATCTGAATGGGGATTAGTCACTAGTGGCGTTCCACAAGGATCAGTTTTAGGCCCTCTCTTGTTCATAATTTACATTAATGACCTTGATGAAGGGATTACTAGTGACATGAGTAAGTTTGCTGATGATACAAAGATAGGCCGTATAATTCACTCTGAGGAGGATATGAATGAACTCCAGGACGATTTGAACAAATTAATGTCTTGGTCTGAGAAATGGCAGATGAAGTTTAATGTGGATAAGTGTAAGGTACTTGCCCTTGGTAATGAAAATAACCCTCGAAGCTATAATCTAGGTGAAGTAGAGCTTGGTCATACAGAATGTGAAAAAGACTTGGGAGTCATGGTAAGCAGAAATCTAAAGCCAAGACAGCAGTGCCTCAGTGTGCGCAACAAGGCCAACAGATTACTTGGATTTATCTCAAGAAGTATAAGTAACAGAAGTCCAAAAGTTATTTTACAGCTCTATACATCACTAGTGAGGCCTCATTTAGATTATGCTGCTCAGTTTTGGTCCCCTTACTACAGGATGGACATAGACTCATTAGAGAACATACAGAGAAGAATGACTAAAATGATTTACTGTGTAAGGAACCTCCCGTATGAAGATAGACTTAAAGCCTTAAATCTCCACTCTCTGGAGAGGCGTAGAATGAGGGGAGATATCATTGAAGTGTATAAGTGGATGACGGGCATAAACAAGGGAGACATTAATAAAGTACTGAGGGTGTCGAACCAGGTAAGAACCAGGAATAATGGATTTAAGTTGGATAAATTTAGATTTAGAAAGGACATAGGTAAGTACTGGTTTTCTAACAGAGTTGTAGATGCGTGGAACAGTCTTCCCAGTGGGGTGATAGAGGCTAGGACCTTGGGCAGCTTTAAGAAGAGACTGGACAAATATATGAGTGGGAGGGGCTGGGTTTGATTGGTGTTGGGGGGTGCGAGAGTTGTTTCTTGAGTAGCTTTAGGTAGATGTCGTTTTGATAAGGACCTGCCTCGTATGGGCCAGTAGGCCTTCTGCAGTGTTCCTACATTCTTATGTTCTTATGACAGCCCAATGAGCAATGGGGCCTCAGCTAGGGAAGGGATTGAAGGAAGGAACGCTCCAAGGGAAGGAACTAAAACATCTCAAAGGATGCAATGGGAGACACAGGGGGAGGAAGAAAGGGAAAGATCAGTTTTTGCCTATGGGCTCCAGGAAACCAAAGGGTAAACCTATGAGGAAAGAAAACAGGAGGAGATTGAAGGTATCATGAAGGCAATAGGTGAGGGCGACATGACCCAGGTGGCCAATTTTTGGAGAACTGGGTGGTTTGGAAGGAGAAGGAAGCAGCTCTCAAAGTAATTTTCAAAGCAGAATCAACTCAAACCATGATCCTGCAGGAGAAAGCACGGCTGAGAGACAAACTGAAATTCCAGAGTGTGTACCTCGACTGAGACAGAACGCAAGAGGAAAGGATACTGAAAGAGAGAGTGCAAAAACGAAAGGAGGAATGAGAGGAAGTGACAAAGAGAAGCAGAATAACCCAGACACAGGTGGAAGGGCAAACACACCCTCCAGAAACACCCGCAGAAGGACTCCAACCACGACAACCCCAAGGCAACTGAACAATCTAAGCCAGCAATCACACACCAATCCCTCTGTCCCCACCCCCACACCATGAACCCCAACCCTACAGCAACCCCTTATGGGAACTCTGCCTCCACCACAACCCACCATAGGCTCCTGCCAGGCTCCTGCTCACCCAACCCCAATATCCTCCCAGGACCACAGTTCTGGAACAGAAGTTGAAGGTTTGGTACACGAACGTGTTCGCATCGCTATTGGGCCGTGCGGACGTGCTGCGCAGTAGCTCCTGATTGAGTTGGCTTTTGCGCAGTGTTGACGTGTACTTGGCTCTGTGAAGACCTGTTTGCGCGCTCTCTAGAATTGAAGCAAGATGCCCTCCATCGAGCAACTTTACCAACAGCTTAAGGAAGAATTGAGGTTGGCGAATATGGAAATTCGGCGACTGACCGAGGAAAACAAAAAGATTCGGAGTAGTCCTCCTGTTTTGAGTCCTCAGGTCAAGAAGGGAAACTGGTCAGTGGCTGGACAGCAGGGAAAGAAGTTGACGATGAAGAAGACGAATGGAAAGGTAGAAACGATGAAGAAGAAAGAGACTGCCGTGGAAACTGTTGTGGAAACATCCAATACATTCTCAGTGCTACCCGACGAATGTGAGTCGACTACTGGGAACGTCACGACGAAAGACATTAAGGAAGGTACGAATATTGTTGTTGTTGGGGATAGCCAAGTTAGGTATATGGATAGGGCGTTCTGCTTGAAGGACAGGAGTAGGAGACAGAGAGTTTGCTTTCCTGGGGCTGGGATGGAGGATATTGTTAGCCGTCTGGATGACATCATGAGAGGTAATGGGAGCAATCCTATTATCTGTCTCAGTGCTGGAGGCAACGATGTTGGCAGACGTAGAAGTGAGGACCTGATTAGCAGGTATAGGTCAGCAATAGAAATAATTAGAAGTAAGGGTGGGAACCCTCTCATATGTGGTATTTTGCCAAGGAGGGGAGTTGGAAATGAATGGTTGTCCAGGGCAATTGGTGTCAATTGCTGACTGGACAAATACTGTAAGGAAAATGCGGTAACATTCATTGACAACTGGGACCTCTTCTATGGCAGAAATGACATGTATGCCAGGGATGGGGTTCACTTATCTAGGTCTGGGGTGGGAGCACTGGCAACTGCAGTGGAGGGAGCAGTTAGGACTTTAAACTAGGAATAGTTAGTGGTATGGGTTTTGGCAGGAAAACAGTGAAGTCCCAGTGTAGTAATATTACGAGTTCTAGGGGAACTAGTAATAATAAGAACGAGATAGATATTGAAAAGCCAGGGACCTTGGGCGATAAGGACAGTAATAGGTTTAGTAGAAAAATAGAAATGAGCAGGAAGGGTAAAGAGAAAGGAGAGTCTTTCAATGTTTATTATGCTAATTGCCGTAGTGCTAGGAATAAGATGGACGAGTTGAGATTAGTTGCTAGTGTAGGTAACATTGATGTATTTGCCTTAACTGAGACGTGGTTTAATTCAAAAAGTCGGGACATGCCTGCGGAATGTCGCATTCAGGGTTTTAAATTATTCCAAGTAGATAGAAGTACTGGGAGGGGGGGGTGGGGTGGCATTGTATGTCCGAGATCGCTTGAACTGTTGCATAAAAACGGGTATTAAGTCTGAAGTAACACATACAGAGTCTGTTTGGATAGAATTTTCAGAGGGGCATGAAAAACTGATTTTAGGAGTGATATACCGTCCCCCAAACTTAGATAGGGACCAAGGGAAACTACTATGGGAGGAAATTGTTAAGGCCACAAGGCACGATAATGTAGTAATTCTAGGAGACTTTAACTTTAGTCATGTTGATTGTAATTTCTTGACTGGGAATTTAGAATCATACGACTTCTTAGAAGTATTTCAGGATTGTTTTTTGAAGCAGTTTATGACAGAACCTACAAGGGGAAATAACCTGCTTGACTTAGTTATGGCAAACAATGAATCCCTTGTTAATAATTTAGAAATTTCAGAGGAACTTGGTGCTAGCGACCACAAATCAATTACGTTTAGCATTGAATGGAAGTACGATAGTAGCGATAACTCAGTAACAGTCCCAGATTTTTGCTTAGCAGATTACGATGGGCTTAGAGAACACTTATCATCTGTTGACTGGGGTAACGAAGAGAGCTATCAATATGACAGTTTTCTGAACACTATACATGCTGCTCAAAGAGCGTTTATCCCATATAAAGAAATTAGATCAAATAGAAATGACCAAAAATGGATGAATAATAGGCTCAAATATCTACTAGGGCATAAGAAAGGAATTTATAGGAGTATCAAAAGAGGTGAGGGTCATCTTATGAATCAGTATATTGACATTAAGAGGGACATTAAAAAGGGGATAAGAAAAGCTAAAAGGGACTATGAAATTAAAGTTGCTAGGGATTCTAAAACTAACCCAAAGAGTTTTTTCCAGGTCTATAGAACAAAAGTTAGAGATAAGATAGGTCCCCTTAAAAATAACTATGGGCACCTTACTGACAAAGAGAATGAAATGTGCTTGATTTTAAATAATTATTTTCTCTCAGTTTTTACACAGGAAGACACTAACAATATTCCAGTAATTAATTTTTACAGTGGGCTAGAAGAAGATAAATTATGTAACATCACAGTCACTAGTGAGATGGTTGTGAAGCAGATAGACAGACTAAAGCAAAATAAGTCGCCGGGTCCTGATGAGGTTTTTTCAAGGGTTCTTAGGGAATGCAAAATGGAACTCTGTGAACCATTAACTAATATTTTTAATTTATCTCTTCAAACAGGTGTAGTGTCTGATATGTGGAAGATGGCTAATGTAACTCCTATTTTTAAAACAGGGGACAAGTCGTTACCGTCAAATTACCGCCCAATAAGCCTGACCTCAATTGTAGGCAAATTACTAGAGTCAATTATAGCTGAGATTATAAGAAGCCATCTCGATAAGCATAGCTTGATTAATGATACTCAGCATGGATTCACAAGAGGCCGGTCTTGTCTAACTAATTTATTAACTTTCTTCAGTAAAGCTTTTGAGGCTGTTGGCCACAATAAAGAATTTGATATTATTTACTTAGATTTTAGTAAGGCTTTTGATAGAGTTCCGCACCATAGACTGTTAAAGAAAGTGGCAGCTCATGGCATTGGGGAAAAAGTGCTCTCGTGGATCGAGTCATGGCTCACTGACAGGAAGCAGAGAGTGTCCATAAATGGGGTTAAATCCGAGTGGGGATCTGTAACAAGTGGCGTTCCACAGGGATCAGTCTTGGGCCCGTTGTTGTTTATAATATATATCAATGATCTTGATGAGGGAATTACTAGTGATATGAGCAAATTCGCCGATGACACAAAGATAGGTAGGATAATTGATTCAAACGTAGATGTTATGGAACTTCAGGAGGATTTAAACAAACTCTATTCTTGGTCAGAAAAGTGGCAGATGCGGTTCAATGTAGATAAATGCAAGGTTCTGAAGCTTGGGATTGCCCATAACCCTAGTACTTATAAGTTAAATGATGTAGAACTTAGCCATACAGATTGCGAAAAGGACTTGGGGGTTATGGTGAGCAGCAACCTTAAACCAAGACAGCAATGCCTAAGCGTACGTAATAAGGCAAATAGATTACTGGGATTTATATCAAGAAGTGTAAGCAACAGAAGTCCAGAGGTCATACTGCAGCTTTATACATCATTAGTAAGGCCTCACCTAGATTATGCAGCTCAGGTCTGGTCTCCATATTACAAAATGGACATAAATTCGTTAGAAAACATTCAGCGTAGGATGACTAAATTAATACATAGCATTAGAAATCTTCCTTATGAAGAAAGATTGAAGACTCTTAAGTTACATTCACTTGTTAGACGAAGAATGAGGGGAGACCTGATCGAAGTGTATAAGTGGAAGATAGGTATTAATAAAGGGGATATTAATAAGGTCTTGAGGATATCTCTCCAAGAGAGAACCCGCAGTAATGGATTTAAATTAGATAAGTTTAGATTTAGAAAGGACATAGGAAAGTATTGGTTTGGAAATAGGGTAGTTGATGAGTGGAACAGTCTACCTAGTTGGGTTATTGAGGCTGGGACTTTGGGTAGTTTCAAATCTAGGTTGGATAAGTACATGAGTGGGAGGGGTTGGATTTGAGTGGGACTTTCACATCAGAGCTTATTTCTTGGGTGGCATTGAAAATTGGGTTGGGGAAATGTTTTGTTAGTGGGATGAATTGTAAAGGACCTGCCTAGTATGGGCCAGCAGGCCTCCTGCAGTGTTCCTCCTTTCTTATGTTCTTATGTAACGTGGATGGAATAATGAACAAATATGAGGAATGGCATGAAAGAATCAATGTGAAGTCCCCAGACATCATAGCAGTCACTAAAAAGAAAGTCGCTGACACAATAACAGATGCAATCTTCCCATCAGGATATCAGATCCTGAGGAAAGACAGAAGTAGCAGAGGGGTAAGAGGGGGTTGCACTGCTCTTAAAACACCTATGGAAATTTGAGGAAATGAGAGGCATGGACGACACTGGAGAAAGAGAATACATAGTAGGTACACTTCAGTCTGAGGAGCACAAGGTAGTCATTGCAGTGATGCATAATCTACCACAGAACTGCAGGAGGCCAAGAGAGGAATATGAAGAGAGTAAAAGAGCAATGGTGGACACACTGGCTGAGGTGGCAAGAAGAGCTCACTAGAGCAGAGCAAAGTTACTAGTTATGCGTGATTTCAATCACAGGGAGATCGATTGGGAAAACCTGGAGCCACATGGGGGTCCCAAAGCATGGAGAGCCAAGATGATGCATGTGGTACTGGAAAACCTCATGCATCAACATGTTAAGAATACTACCAGAGAGAGAGAGAGGAGGATGAACCAGCAAGACTGGACCTTGTGTTCACCCTGAGCAGTTCAGACATTGAGGACATCACATACGAGAGGCCCCTAGGAGCTAGTTACCACGTGGTTCTGTGCTTTGAATACATAGAATAAAAGTGGAGAGGGTAACAAGAGTTGAATGGGAAAAGCCAGACTATAAACGGGGGGACTACATAGGTTTGAGGAACTTCCTGCAAGAGGTTCAGTGGGACAGACAACCGGTAGGAAAGTCGGTAAATGAAATGATGGAATACATAGCAACAAAATGAAAGGAGGCAGAGGAAAGGTTTGTTCCCAAGGGCAACAGAAATAATTTTAAGACCAGCACGAGCCCCTGGTGTACCTGACGGTGTAAGGAGGCAAAAACCAAGTGCAATAGAGAATGGAAAAAAGTACAGAAGGCGAAGAACACAGGAAAATAAGGAGATTAGTCGAAGAGCCAGGAACGAGTATGCACAGGTAAGGAGGGAGGCCCAGCGACAGTATGAAAATAACATAGCGTCGAAAGTCAAGTCTGACCTGAAACTGCTGTACAGCCACATCAGGAGAAAGACAACAGTCAAAGACCAGGTGATCAGGCAGAGGAGAGAAGGTGGGGGAACTCACAAGTAATGATCATGAGGTATGCAAGGAGCTCAACATGAGATTTAAGGACGTATTTACGGTAGAGACAGGAATAGCTCTGAGAAGACAGCACTGAGGGGAACACCAACAGGGAATATACCAACAGGTGCTGGATGATATACAAACGATGGAGGAGGAGGTGCAGAAGCTGCTAAGTGACCTCGATACCTTAAAGGCTAGGGGTCCAGACAACATCTTCCCATGGGTCCTTAGAGAAGGAGCAGAGACGCTGTGTGTGCCACTAACCACAACCTTCAATACATCCCCTGAAACTGGGCAACTACCTGAGATATGGAAGACGGCAAATGTAGTCCCCATTTTTAGGAAAGGAGACAGAAATGAGGCACTAAACTACAGACCTGTGTCTTTGACGTGTATAACATGCAAAGTCATGGAGAAGATTATCAGGAGTAGAGTGGTGGAGCACCTGGAACGAAACAATATTATAAACAACAACCAGCACGGATTCATGGAAGGCAAATCCTGTGTCACAAACCTTCTGCAGTTTTATGACAAGGTAACAAAAGTAAGACACGAGAGAGAGGGATGAGTTGATTGCATTTTCCTGGACTGCAGGAAGGCCTTCGACACAGTTCCTCACAGGACATTAGTGCAGAAGGATCAGACGTGTATAACAAGAAGGGCACTGCAGTGGATCAAAGAATACCTGACAGGAAGGGAACAACGAGTCATCGTACGTGATGAGGTATCACAGTGGGAGCCTGTGACGAGCGGGGTCCCAAAGAGGTCAGTCCTAGGATCAGTGCTATTTTTGATATATGTGAATAACATGATGGAAGGGATAGACTCTGAAGTGTCCCTGTTTGCAGATGATGTGAAGCTAATGAGAAGGATTAAATCGGAAGAGGATAAGGCAGGACTACAAAGAGACCTGGACAGGCTGGGCACGTGGTCTAGCAACTGGCTTCTCGAATTCAACCCTGCCAAATACAAAGTCATGAAGATTGGGGAAGGGCAAAGAAGACCGCAGACAGTGTATAGGCTAGGTGGACAAAGGCTGCAAAACTCACTCAAGGAGAAAGATCTTGGGGTGACCATAACACCGAACACGTCTCCAGAGGCACACATCAGCCAGATAACTGCTGTAGCATATGGGCGCCTAGCAAAGCTGAGAATTGCGTTCCCACACCTTAGTAAGGAATCGTTCAAGACACTGTACACTGTGTACGTCAGGCCCATACTGGAGTATGCAGCACCAATTTGGAACCCACACTTGGTCAAGCACGTCAAGAAATTAGAGAAAGTAAAAAGGTTTGCAACAAGGCTAGTTTCGGAGCTCAAGGGAATGTTCTATGGAGAAAGATTGAGGGAAATCGGACTGACGACACTACAGGACAGGAGGGTCAGGGGAGACATGATAACAACATACAAAATAATACGTGGAATAGACAAGGTGGACAGAGACAGGATGTTCCAGAGAGGGGACACAGAAACAAAGGGCCACAATTGGAAGCTGAAGACTCAGACGAGTCACAGGGATATTAGGAAGTAATTCTTCAGTCATAGAGTCGTCAGGAAGTGGAATATCCTAGCAAGTGATGTAGTGGAGGTAGGAACCATACATAGCTTTAAGACAAGGTATGACAAAGCTCAGGAAGCAGAGAGAAAGAGGATCTAGTAGCGATCAGTGAAGAGGCGGGGCCAGGAGGTGAGTCTCGACCCCTGCAACCACAATTAGGTGAGTACACACACACATACACACACACACACACACACACACACACACACACACACACACACACACACACACACACACACACACACACACACAAAGCTTGTGTTATAAGCAGTATTTAGTGTAATAACGAGACTGAAAAATGTACGAAAGAAAAAAACATAAATTCACCATAGAAATTAAAAGAAGGCAGAAAGAGAGCAGGAGAAATCCAGGAAAAGGCAGAACGGAGGAGAACAAAGAGAAAGAATCTCAGGTGGGAGAGAGTGATCGTTGTTTACAGTGACTCACCAGAACACAAGCAGACACATCATGGTTAATAAATATATGGATTTCTGTGTACCGTCTTCAGTGCTGTTACTGTTGTGTTTAGTTATAGTTGTTGTGACTGTGATTGTTGTGTTTAGTAATAGTTGTTGTGACTGTGGTTGTTGTGTTTAGTTATAGTTGTTGTGACTGTGGTTGTTGTGTTTAGTTATAGTTGTTGTGACTGTAGCTGTTGTACTCACCTATTTGTGGTTGCAGGGATCGAGTCCTAGCTCCTGGCATCGTCTTTTCACTGCTTACTACTGGGTCCTCTCTCTCCCTGCCCCATGAGCTTTATCAAACCTCGTCTTAAAACTATGTATGGTTCCTGCCTCCACTACCTCACTTTCTAGGCTATTCCACTGCCTGACAACTCTATGACTGAAGAAATACTTCCTGACATCCCTTTGACTCATCTGAGTCTTCAACTTCCAATTGTGACCTCTTGTTTCTGTGTCCCCTCCCTGGAACATCCTGTCTCTGTCCACCTTGTCTATTCTGCGCAGTATTTTATATGTCATCATGTCTCCCCTGACCCTCCTGTCCTCCAGTGTCGTCAGGCCGATTTCCCTTAACCTTTCTTGAGCTCTGGAACTGACCTTGTCGCAAACCCTTGCACTTTCTCTAATTTCTTGACGTGGTTGATCAAGTGCGGGTTCCAAACAGGTGCTGCATACTCCAGTATAGGCCTGACGTACACGGTGTACAGTGTCTTGAACGATTCCTTACTAAGGTATCGGAATGCTGTTCTCAGGTTTGCCAGGCGCCCATATGCTGCAACAGTTATCTGGTTGATGTGTGCTTTCGGAGACATGCTCGGTGTTATACTCACCCCAAGATCTTTCTCCTTGAGCGAGGTTTGCAGTCTTTGGCCACCTAGCCTTCACTCTGTCTGCGGTCTTCTGTGCCCTTCCCCGATCTTCATGACTTTGCATTTGGCGGGGTTAAATTCAAGAAGCCAGTAACCCATAGTGTGTGTGTGTGTGTGTGTGTGGCAGTAACCCATGGTGTGTGTGTGGTAGTAACCCATAGTGTGTGTGTGTGTGTGTGTGGTAGTAACCCATACTGTGTGTGTGTGTGTGTGTGGTAGTAGCCCATAGTGTGTGTGTGGTAGTAACCCATAGTGTGTGTGTGGTAGTAACCCATAGTGTGTGTTTGTGTGTGTGTGTGTGGTAGTAACCCACAGTGTGTGTGTGTGGTAGTAACCCACAGTATGTGTGTGTGTGGTAGTAACCCATAGTGTGTGTGTGTGTGTGTGGCAGTAACCCATAGAGTGTGTGCATGTGTGGTAGTAACCCATAGTGTGTATGTATGTGTGTGTGTGTGTGTGTGTGTTTGTGTGTGTGTGGTAGTAACTCATAGAGTGAGTGTTAATTACCATTTTGTCCTAGGCACATGTCGATTAGACACTAGGCCTGTTTTAACGGTGTGTGTGTGTGTGTGTGTGTGTGTGTGTGTGTACTCACCTATTTGTACTCACTTATTTGTGGTTGCAGGGGTCGATTCATAGCTCCTGGCCCCGCCTCTTCACTGATTGCTACTAGGTCCTCTCTCTCCCTGCTCCACGAATTTCATCATACCTCGCCTTAAAACTATGTATGGTTCCCGCCTCCACTACTTCACTTTCTAGGCTATTCCACGGCTTGACTACTCTACGACTGAAGAAATACTTCCTAACATCCCTTTGATTCATCTGAGTCTTCAACTTCCAATTGTGACCTCTCGTGTCTGTGTCCCTTCTCTGGAACATCCCGTCTTTGTCCACCTCGTCTATTCCGTGCAGTATTTTATGTGTCGTTATCATGTCCCCCCTGACCCTCCTGGCCTCCAGTGTCGTCAGGCCGATTTCCCTCAACCTTTCTTCGTAGGACAATCCCCGTAGCTCTGGGACTAGTCTTGTTGCAAACCTTTGCACTTTCTCTAATTTCTTGACGTGCTTGACTAGGTAGTGTGTGTGTGTGTGTGTGTGGTAGTAACCCATAGTGTGTGTGGGTGTGTGGTAGTAACTTATAGAGTGTGTGCATGTGTGGTAGTAACCCATAGTGTGTGTGTGTGTGTGTGTGTGTGTGTGTGTGTGGTAGTAACCCATAGAGTGTGTGTGTGTGTGTGGTAGTAACCCATAGTGTGTGTGTGTGTGGTAGTAACCCATAGTGTGTGTGTTGTGTGGTAGTAACCCATAGTGTGTATGTGTGTGTGTGTGTGGTATTAACCCATAGTGTGTGTGGTAGTAACCCATAGAGTGTGTGTGTGTGTTTGTGTGTGGCAGTAACCCATAGTGTGTGTGTGGTGTATGTGTGTGTGTGCGTGTGTTAGTAACCCATAGTGTGTGTGTGTGTGTGTGTGTGTGGTAGTAACCCATAGTGTGTGTGTGTGTGTGTGTGGTAGTAACTCATAGAGAGAGAGTGTGTGTGTGTGTGTGTGTGTGTGTGTGGTAGTAACCCATAGTGTGTGTGTGTGTGTGTGTGTGTAGTAACCCATAGTGTGAGTGTGGTAGTAACCCATAGTGTGTATGTGTGTGTGTGGTAGTAACCCATAGTATGTGTGTGTGTGTGTGTGTGGTAGTAACCCATAGTGTGTGTGTGTGTGTGTGTGTGGTAGTAACCCATAGTGTGTGTGTGTGTGTGTGTGAGTGTGTGTGTGTGTGTGGTAGTAACCCATAGTATCTGTGTGTGTGTGTGTGTGTGGTAGTAACCCATAGTGTGTGTGTGAATGGTAGTAACGCATAGTGTGTGTGTGTGTGTGTGTGTGTGTGTGTGTGTGGTAGTAACCCATAGTGTGTGTGTGTGTGTGCGTGTGTGGTAGTAACCCATAGTGTGTGTGTGTGTGTGTGGTAGTAACACATAGTGTGTCTGTGTGTGTGTGTGTGGTAGTAACCCATAGTGTGTGTGTGTGTGTATGTGGTAGTAACCCATAGTGTGTGTGTGAGTGTGTGTGTGGTAGTAACCCATAGTGTGTGTGTATGTGTGTGGTAGTAACCCATAGTGCGTGTGTGTGTGGTAGTAACCCATAGTGTGTATGTGTGATAGTAACCCATAGTGTGTGTGTGTGTGTGTGTGTGTGTGGTAGTAACCCATAGAGTGCGCGTGTGTGTGTGTGTGTGTGGTAGCAACCCATAGTGTGTGTGTGTGTGTGTGTGGTAGTAACCCATAGTGTGTGCGTGTGTGTGTGTGTGGTAGTAACCCATAGTGTGTATGTGTGTGTGTGTGTGTGTGTGTGTGTGTGTGTGTGTGTGTGTGGTAGTAACCCATAGTGTGTGTGTGTGCGTGTGGTAGTAACCCATAGTGTTAGTTACCATTTTGTCCTAGGCACATGTCGATTAGACACTAGGCCTGTTGTGTGTGTGTGTGTGTGTGTGTGTGTGTGTATAAAGCTGAGAGAAGTTATTATTCAAATAAATACCCATTTTCTGTGGCAGCCTTAGCACGGGTTGAGGGGGCACCACATCTACAGTGGCAGCGTCCAGGTACTGACGGTCCTGGTACTACTGGAGCCCAGCGTCCAGGGAATGACGCTGGTTCTGGTGTGTGTGTGTGTGTGTGTGGTAGTAACCCATAGTGTGTGTGTGTGTTGTTGTAACCCATAGTGTTAGTTACCATTTTGTCCTAGGCACATGTCGATTAGACACTAGGCCTGTTTTAACGGTGTGTGTGTGTGTGTGTGTGTGTGTGTGTGTGTGTGTGTGTGTGTGTGTGTGTGTGGTAGTAACCCATAGTGTGTGTGTGTGTGTGGTAGTAACCCATAGTGTGTGTGTGTGTGTGTGTGGTAGTAACCCATAGTGTGTACTCACCTATTTGTACTCACCTATTTGTGGTTGCAGGGGTCGATTCACAGCTCCTGGCCCCGCCTCTTCGCTGATTGCTACTAGGTCCTCTCTCTCCCTGTCCCATGAGCTCTATCATACCTCGCCTTAAAACTATGTATGGTTCCCGCCTCCACTACGTCACTTTCTAGGCTATTCCACGGCCTGACTACTCTATGACTGAAGAAATACTTCCTAACATCCCTCTGATTTATCTGAGTCTTCAACTTCCAATTGTAACCTCTTGTGTCTGTGTCCCTTCTCTGGAACATCCCGTCTTTGTCCACCTTGTCTATTCCGCGCAGTATTTTATATGTTGTTATCATGTCTTCCCTGACCCTCCTGTCCTCCAGTGTCGTCAGGCCGATT
Organism: Cherax quadricarinatus; assembly: GCF_038502225.1. Lineage (NCBI taxonomy): Eukaryota > Metazoa > Arthropoda > Malacostraca > Decapoda > Parastacidae > Cherax > Cherax quadricarinatus. The sequence continues at coordinate 36,303,155 of NC_091305.1, forward strand.
TCCCTCAACCTTTCTTCGTAGGACAATCCCCGTAGCTCTGGGACTAGTCTTGTTGCAAACCTTTGCACTTTCTCTAATTTCTTGACGTGCTTGACTAGATGTGGATTCCAAACTGGTGCTGCATACTCCAGTATGGGCCTGACGTAAATGGTATACAGAGTCTTAAACGAATCCTTACTGAGGTATCGGAACGCTATCCGTAGGTTTGCCAGACGCCCGTATGCTGCAGCAGTTATCTGATTGATGTGCGCCTCAGGAGATATGCTCGGTGTTATACTCACCCCCAGATCTTTTTCCTTGAGTGAGGTTTGCAGTCTTTGGCCATCTAAACTATATTGTGTCTGCGGTCTTCTTTGCCCTTCCCCAATCTTCATGACTTTGCATTTGGCAGGGTTAACTTCAAGGAGCCAGTTGCTGGACCAGGCTTGTAGCCTGTCCAGGTCTCTTTGTAGTCCTGCCTGATCCTCATCCGATTTGATTCTTCTCAATAACTTCGCATCGTCTACAAACAAGGACACTTCTGAGTCTATCCCTTCCGTTATGTCGTTCACATATACCAAGAACAGCACAGGTCCTAGGACTGACCCCTGTGGAACCCCGCTTGTCACAGGCGCCCACTCTGACACCTCGTCGCGTACCATGACTCGTTGTTGCCTCCCTGTCAGATATTTTCTGATCCAGTGCAGTGCCTTTCCTGTTATGACTGCCTGATCCTCTAGCTTTTGCAGTAACCTCTTGTAAGGAACTGTGTCGAAGGCCTTCTTGCAGTCCAAAAATGTGCAGTCGATCCACCCCTCTCTCTCTTGTCTTACTTCTGTCACTTTGTCATAAAACTCTAGTAGGTTTGTGACACAGGATTTTTCCTTCCCTGAAACCGTGCTGGTCGTCAATTATACACTTGTTTCTTTCCAGGTGCCCCACCACTCTCCTCCTGATGATCTTCTCCATGACCTTGCATACTATACACGTTAGTGATACAGGTCTGTAGTTTAGTGCCTCATGTCTGTCTCCCTTTTTAAAAATTGCTACTACATTTGCCATTTTCCATACCTCAGGGAGTTGCCCAGTTTCAAATGATGTGTTGAAGATCTTTGTTAATGGCTCACACAATATCTCTGCTCCCTCTTTATGGACCCATGGAGAGATGTTGTCTGGTCCCACCGCCTTTGAGGTGTCAAGTTCGCATAGCAGCTTCTTCACCTCCTCCTTGGTTATATGTACCTCATCCAGCACTTGCTGGTCTGCCCCCCTGTTCTGATTTCCTGGAGTCCTACTGCTTTCCACTGTAAATACCTCTTTAAATCTTGTGTTGAGCTCCTGACATACCTCTTCGTCATTTCTTGTGAATTCCCCATCACCCTTCCTCAGTCTGATTACCTTATCCTTGACTGTTGTTTTCCTCCTGATGCGGCTGTACAACAGCTTCGGGTCAGTCTTTACTTTTGATGCTATGTCATTTTCACATTGTCTCTGAGCCTCCCTTCTTAACTGTGCATATTCGTTTCTGGCTCTTCGGCTGATTTCTTTATTTTCCTGAGTTCTCTGTCTTCTGTACCTTTTCCATTCTCTAGTACACCTAGTTTTTGCCTCCCTACACCTTTGGGTGAACCAAGGACTCGTTCTGTTCTTCCCATTATTTCTGTTTCCCTTGGGAACAAACCTCTCCTCTGCCTCCTTGCATTTTGTTGCCACATAGTCCATAATTTCTTGTACTGGTTTTCCTGTCAGTTCCCTCTCCCACTGAATATCTTGAAGGAAGTTCCTCATGCCTGAGTAGTTCCCCCCTTTTGTAGTTTGGTTTTTCCCAGCCTATTCCTGCTACTCTCTCCACTTAGAGCTCAACTATGTAGTCGAAGCACAGAACCACATGATCACTAGCTCCCAGGGGCCTTTCATACATGATACCCTCGATGTCCGAACTACTCAAGGTGAATACAAGGTCCAGCCTTGCTGGTTCTTCCTCTCCTCTCTCTCTGGTAGTGTCTTTAACATGTTGATGCATGAGGTTTTCCAGTACCACATCCATCATCTTGGCTCTCCATGTTTCGGGACCCCCATGGGGCTCCAGGTTTTCCCAGTCAATCTCCTTGTGATTGAAATCACCCATAACTAGTAACTTTGCTCCCCCCATGTGTGCTCTCCTGGCCACCTCGGCTAGTGTGTCGATCATTGCTCTGTTGCTCTCATCGTATTCTTCTCTTGGCCTCCTGCAGTTCTGTGGTGGGTTGTACATTACTGCAATTATCACCTTATGTCCCTCAGACTGGATTGTTCCTACTAAGTAGTCCCTTTCGCCCGTGCCATTCATTCCTTCCATTTTCTCAAAACCCCACTGGTTTTTAATGAGCAGTGCAGCTCCTCCTCCCCCTCTCCTCCCTCCAGATGGAAAGACTGAATCTGTTATTATTCTGGTGAGTTTTGTTTCTGTGAGTGCTATTATGTCTGAGGATGTCTCCTTGATTCTTTCGTGCCACTCCTCATATTGTTTGTTATTCCATCTGCATTTGTATATCACACCTTCAACTTCTTTTCTAAGACTGTGGTCTGGGAGGTATATTGGGGTTGGGGAAGTGGGACACCTGGTAAGGAACTATGGGTTGTTGCTGTGGGGGTGGAGTTTGTAATGTAGTGGGTGGGGGCATTGGATTTGTCATGGGTGTTTTGATTTAGAGTGTTTGGTTGCACTGGGGTTGACCTGGTTGGAAGGCTTCTGTAGGAAGTTGTGAGGGAGGCTGTATTTGATCTTCTTCCTGGGTCTGGGATCTCCTGTCTGTCTTCTCCATCCCCTCTCTTTCCTCCTTTCGCCTTTGTACCATCTCTCAGTTTCTGCCTTTCTTCCTGTGTTCTGTCGCGGTCGAGATACACCTTCCTGTATGCCGGCATGTCCCTTAATCGTGCTTTCTCCTGCAGGATCCTGGTCCGAGTCGCTTCTGCCTTGAAGGTCACTTTCACTGGCCGGGTTCTTTTTTTTACAAACCCCCTATTCTCCGAAAATTTTCCAGCTGGGTCATGTCGTCTTCTTCTATTGCTTTCATGATGCTTTCAATTGCTTTTTTTTCCCTTGTTTTCTTGCTTCATATGTTTCCCCTTCAACTTCCTGGAGCCCATACACAAAGACTGACCTCACCCTTTCATTCTCCCACTGCATATCCCTGTGTATCCCCTCATTTAATTTAGTTTCCTCCACTGCAGCTTTCCTTTCTTCAGTTTCACTGGCCAATGTACTTGGGCTCAGTGGCCTGTGATTTTCCCTTCTCGGCTTTCCTTGGGCTCTGTTGTTGTCTGTTAGGGCCTCCACATAAAGCTTAGCTCTTTCATTTACTACAGTCTCCTCTGATAGAGCTTCTCCATGCAGTTGTGCCCCTTCTTTCCCTACAGTCCCCTTATTTGTGGCTGAGGTAGCAGTCTCTGTTGTCAATTCCAAAAAGTTCTTTAGTTCTTTAGGCTGTTTCAGATTTTTCAGTTCGTCTTCTAAACTCTGTATCCTAGCCTCTGCTGCTTTGACATGCACCCCCCACTTCCTGCTTTCCATATCTATCCTCTCTTCCATTCTCATGCTAAGTTCTTCTAGTTTCTTTTCCCATTCATGATCCCTTTTTATGAGCTCTGCTGCCCAATCTTCCTTTGCAGCTTCCTCCTCCAGTCCCTTGGTTTTTCTTGTTGCTCTCTGGCAACCCATTTTTGTTTTATCCTGATTGCCTCAGAGTGGGAAACCTATGTAGTTCTGTATGTTAGGTTAGTAGTGTGTATGTCAGAGTGTGGGGGGGGAGGTAGTGGAGGAACTGTGGCTATGTGGGAGAGGAGTGGGGAGGGGTGGGGAGGGGGAGGATGAACGGAGGAGGGAGAGGGTGAACGAGGGAGGGGAGGGATCAGGGGAAGTAGTGAGATGTCGGTGGCGAGGGGGGGAGTGTATATGTGAGTCTGGATATGTGTGTGTGAGTGAGTGTGTGTGTGTGTGTGTGTGCGTGTGTGTGTGGTAGTAACCCATAGTGTAAGTGTGTGAGGTAGTAACCCATAG